>NC_067166.1:10976737-11276737 GCF_903995435.1 Acomys russatus | reverse complement strand
TAAAAACGTAACAAAATAGAAGGTATCCAAACACACTGCATTATTATTACACGCTGCTTTGTATGCAAATTTTATCCCTTCAAGGAAAATCCTAACAATATCAAGTTACACATGTTGGGTTTCTAATTAGATCCTACATTTAACGTTTTTAAATGTCTCTCTTCAGGGTACAAAGAATTGTTCCATCTAATTCAACTAACATTTCTAAAAGTGAGCGGCATCTGCAGTTACTCACCTGACAATAATTGCTGTCATTTCACTGAATCTTTACCTCACATTAACCCTGCTTTAAATAAAACATTAACCCTGCTTTAAATATTTACACAATTATCACGTTACCTTACAACAAACAAACAAACAAACAAACAAAAAGCACTACTGTGTAGACAAAGAAACTAAAGTTTAGAGAGGTGAGTCTCCTAAACGAAGGAGTAAGAACCCCATCCCAGGTTCACGTTCAATATCCTTAAATACTACAGCAACTTAGCTATCTAGCCGAGAGTTTCAGTTTAGACTTATGCAAATTCCAAGACTGATGATTTTATTCTTTTGACAGAATCATTTCATTCTTTGTATTTTAGAAGTATAAATATTTTATTAACTAAAATTATGAGTATCCTGAAATACAGTTAATAACCCTGAACTTCACTGAAGTGTGTTCTTTCAAAAAAATTTTTTTATTGTATGTTTGCCTGTATGTGTGTCTTTGCTGTGTGCGTGCGTATGTGTGTGTCTGTTCCCTGTGGAGGTCAGAAGAGGGCATCAGACCCTTTGGAACATGAGGTATGGGTGGCTATGGATGTCTGAATGGGTACTGGGAATCAAGCCTGGATCCTTTGCAGAGCAGCCAGTGCTCTAAGCTAATAAGCCATCGCTCTACGTCCCCTCCCAACTGTGTTCTTATATACTCAGATCATATAAAGGAAAGTACATCCAACAAGAACCACAGGTCCATCTAAATAAAGCCCAATTAAACAACATAGAACTGCAGTTTTTCAGAAGTGACAGGCATAGAAAATAAATTCAGTGTTGACTAAAACAGTAGATGAACCAACACCAGCTAAACAAAGGACTCAAGACTCATTATCCAGGTCAGATGACATCTGTTTTGTCTGGAAACACTATGGTCTGCTCTGTTAGAGTTAAGTCTACATCAGTGTTTCTGGGGTAATTCGTGTGGCTGAGCACGCTTTCTACCTGGTGGGGTGTATTGCAGGATATGGCATTATGAACAGTGAGCAAATAAGTGAGCTGTGGATACTTGCTGTTCCTAACTTCACACGTAGTTCCTGTTCCTTGTGTTTTGTTGTACTGCTATCAATTTAGTGATTAAAAGCCATAGATTTTTGTGTGGTTTTTTTTTTGTTTTTTTCTTAAAGGGAAGAAGGTAGATTAATTAAAATAAAGCTGTTCATCTTTGGAGTGAAAACCTTGGGAGTCATTTATAAATACTGCTCTTCTCCCTCATCTCTAGGAAGCTAATGGCGCGGATGGTACTGGGAAAGCAGAGATGGTGACAATAGGGGAAAAGGCCAGACCAGTGCAAGGCAGAGGAGCCAGACAAACATTACAATCTCTAACAGAGACAGTCAAAGTCTAAGGTTCATTTTCCCTTTTTCTATATTCATTTTAAAAGGTGCTGTTGGATGCGAAGTGCAGTATCTACATACTAGTGCCATGTAAGGCCTTACACAGTAATAGCAGGCAAAGTAAAGCAATCACTTTTAGCATATCCAAGGGTTCAATGATTATAAAATAATTCACAATATTTATTTTTGTTCTCAGAGGCTATTATAATAGTATAAATTTCATGCATGATCCAATTATCTAATCATATTTATTTAGAGGCCATGAAATACCTAATTGCAGTCACAAATAGGAGATCACTGGCATAATTAGTTGTGCTAGCAAAACTACAGCCACAAAACTTCTTGGGTCAGACCACATGAAAACCGTGACTCTAATTATGACAGTGTTATTATCAGCATAATGAAGTTTTAATACATCGGTCACTCCATGTTTGAAAAGTTAAGTTTAACTGGCAAAACAGTCTTCTTTAAATTTGATATGCTAGCTTTTAATTTATGAAAACATTCCTGGAAAAATTTCAAGATCAGACCCGAGGGACATAGTGAACCAAGTTGTAAGACTGCCGGGGTTATGCATAGCCAAACTCCCGCTAAATGGCACACATTTAGGTATCACACAGCCTGGCCTCTAGAAAAGATTTAAAGGAAGTTTCTTTTTATTGTCAAGAAGGAAAATAGTTAAAAGGAGTTTGCTGACATCCTGGACCATGTTCATTATCTAATAAACAAGCTGTCCCACTGCGTTTGATCTGTCAGTGCTGTGGACTTGCCCTCATTAGGAGCCTCACTCTGTAGGAGATCACAGAAACAGCTTCCACACCCTCAGCATCTCTCTCCTTTTCAAGGAAAATGAGGAAAAGGAGACCAGAGAAGAATCAGAGAGAGGCACTGTGGCAGGCAGTGGTTTCTCACTCTGAGCTGGGATACAGTCAATAGAGGAGGTAAAGGAATGTGGCTATATGACTGAGCATCTTCATAAACAGGTCCATGGTTCACTCAAGGGTCATGAATTCAACTCCATATAAACCTATTTCTGAAAAGACTCGGTTGGCAAGTAACTTCTCCTAACAGTGACTTACTTCATTTTAATGTATGAAATGTACATGATCAATCCTCAAATTGTTTCCGTGGCACACTTTATATGATATAATGCTTCTGCGGTTGTCTTAGGCTGCCTTTTATTTCTCATTTATTTATTTATTGTGTGTGCTGACTAGACAGCAAGGCTGTGAGCTCCCCAACTGCAGCACATATACACGATGGTAGTACAGAGCACTACAGAGCACACAGTAGGTAAGTAGGTCCTTGCTAATCTGCCTGTTTATTCCTCTGGCGAATCACTTACTCATATTTACACTGAAGTGTGTGTGCCTCTGAGCTACTGGTAAAATCCTCTTCCTATTGCTAGAGAATTGAGAACCAATTAGGACAGAAATCTACCAGACTGACCAGTGCCGATCATTCTAGAGTATCAGTGGTCAAGTGAACACTTCAGCACTTAAATTTGTGTGAGATACCAAAAAAGGGGATGGGGAGGGGGTTCTTGCAATAGTCTGACTGGAACACCAATTTGTTCATAAAAACGATTTCGGAACGCACCGACTTTTCTGTGGAGTGCAAAAAGAACTTATGGTGGGTGCTGTGCTCCCCAGAGAGCAGACTGTGTCATTTTGCTCTAATTCATTCTATTACTGGATTAAACTTTGATGTATTGGTCTTGACAAGTGCTTCACGCTGACTGTATCGTGTGTGATAGTATAATCACTCCCCATGCATTTCCCACAGGCTGCATGATTAATGCAACAGATTACCTGCAGCATGGATGGCAAGGGAGAACGAGTACCCTCCCGTACTCTAAACTGCTTGTCAGGACATGCATGTGTGTGCATGCACACATGAGCACCCATGAATATCCTGGGCAGAAAAGCCTAAATAAGACAAAACATGGGGGAGAGGAAAACTGGTAACAGTTAATGCTTTCCAAGTGTTTACTATCACGGCTTCCAAATGGGTAGATGGCATTGTGCCTCAATTATTCGTTCACTTACATTTTCACAAATATGTATTGAGCACCAACTCTATGCCAGACACATTTTTCACTTTTATAGAAAGAATAGCTAACAGCATGTACTACTTTCAATGTTCTAGTTACTTGAACAAAAGAGAAAAAGATGGTATAACTAAAAACGACAGGGATTAAAAAAAAAAAAAAAGAAAAGAAAAAGATAGCCAGAGGAACTATATAAGCATGCTGGTGACAGTGTCACGGAGGGATGTCTGTGCTCTCAGCACTACGGTCACAGCATTTCTCCTAGCATGACTTTCTCTCTGCTTCAAAACTGGGACCTGACTGGGACGTCCAGCCCTTTAAGCCATTTCAAGGCATCTGTTCAAATCCCCACCGTATGAATGCTTTTTACATTCTCCGCTACGTTTGCTGATGAAAACTTTGGAATTTACTAACATACTCCAGAACTAAAGGAGTCAGCAAAAGGTAACTGTCATGGATCAAAACCAGATTTGCCTCTGAACTTCAAAGGTTACCTCTGCGAGAGGAAGCCCAGTGACTCACTCACATTTCAGATCCTACCTCTGCTCCAGGTTGCTTTATCACCAGGTCAAAGGAAAAGACACAGGCCCCAGTGGGCCTGTCAACTCACTCCAGTAAGCTAAGGAGACAAGCAGCAGTCTCCTACTCAGGCAACACTTTTTAAATTTAAATTTTGGAATTCTAAAGAAAGTCATTAAAACGTTATGAAATCATCAGACAAACCTGTAGTAGCCTCACAAAATGTTCACTTGCTGCAAATTATTTAGCATTCTTTCTGCTACCAAACTGTATGAGAAAGCTGTCTGTGTAAAATTCAAGTCATTCTTCGCTTTATCTCAAGAAGTGACTATTTTAAGAAATCACCATCGAAGATAGTGATTATCAAATATAAATTCTAATCTTAGGATTCTATTTCACAGAACTGTTCCTAGGAAGCCTGGCATCCAACAAGGCAAATCCCAGCGCTGTGCCTGAGTGGGACCTGCCTCCTGCCTTGCATCCTTCTTCTTGCATCCCTCCCCTCCCCCTTCTACCACTAGGGCTTTGCTGGACAGTGCTGCAACCTCACAAGGAGGTCAAGCACGGCCCATACGCTTGGATTCTCCATCCTTACAGACCTGCTACTAAATGAGACATTGGCATTTGTGATGCCCTTTGCCCTGTGCCAGCACACAGAGAGCCACCCTGATAGCTCCTTCTGGCCCACCTCCCACTGCTTCTACTATCTAATCCCTGGTATCCCTAATTCTCTGCAAAGCCCTTGCAAATCCCAAATGGCTTAAGATGGGGTTTCTCAGGCCTCAATGATCTCTGTATGCTGCTACATCAAGGGGAAAAAATGCTCCACAGCCTTTCTTTCTTCACTCAACCTCCTTCTATGTCAGCGGATCCCAACCTGTAGGTCACAACCCCTTTAACAAACCTCTAGCTCCAAAAATACTTATGTTACAATTCACAATAGGAGTAAAATTACAGCGGGGAAAATAATGTTATGGTTGGGGGGGGGGTCACCACAACATTAGGAACTGTACTAAAGGGTCGCAGCATTAGGAAGGCTGAGAACCACTGCTCTATATGCTACAGCACAATAATATTGTCTAGATCCACAACCCAGCAGAGGCATCTTGACTGCATTCCTCCTCCACGGCTGTTCCTTGGGGAAAAGAACAGTGATAGTTCTCAGGGAGAAGAAGAGAGTGAGCATAGGACTTTCCTAGGAAACCGTTTTAAGAGGGAAAGGAGGACACCTAATGCCAACTCTGAGATTCCTCTGAGCCACTGACAGGGAGAATGTATGCTAGAAATGAACTGCTATGGATCAACAACGTTCAACCAAGTGAGGAGAGTCCATTTTTGGTATAAATAATGCTATACGTTATACATACATGGTTTCACTTCAACAAACCCTATCTTCGTTTCTAGCCAGATTGCTACAGTCTATATTTAGAATAGAGGTTTATAAAACCACAAAAGTGAAATTATTCTAAACCATCTAAATTTGTTATAAATGATTTAATTGTATATGCAGATCATTTAGATTACAGTATCTTTACGAAACTCCAATTTGTTCTGTAATGAAACTAAGTGACCTTTAATGACCTCATCTAATCCCTTGAGCCTATTACTTCCTATTAATACATATTTACAGTTTTTCTCTTTCCTACATGGGGTAGTAAATGGATAATTAAACCCTAGAAACTACAGTCAAAAGAAAGACAGTTCAGATAATTACAAGGGACGTATTTATCATAGGTTTGCTCACTGTAAAGAATGTTCTTTCCTTTCTAACTTCTGGTTTAAACTACAAATTACTCTGTGAAGCAGAGAAAATCCCCCTCTCCTCTGAACCCCACAGCAAGAGAACACACAGGACAGGCCTATTGCGGGAGAACAGAGTCATATAACTACAGAAGCCAGGCCCTGTAGAAGGACCCAGCAGCAACCGGACATTCTGACAACAGTGCTGGACAGAAACACCCCATTCAGAGCCACAAGCACACAGGGCCTGGCATCCAGAGAGAGCTGTGAATTATGCCACAGGAAGAAAAGAGACTCAGGGAGGCGCACTCTGCCCCAGGCGGGACAGTCCATGAACTCTACAGACTGCATGAGATCAAGTGGTGTCACCAACTCCATGACTGCCATCAGGGCCAGGTACATGCGAGGACAAAGACGCTGAGCAAAAGGTCTTCAGCAACCTGTTACCAAAGGAGACAAGAATACGATCAACACGTCACTGGACCCCAACGCAAGCTTGTCCATCTGCATTTGTGATCAGCTTATTAGTAAGCTATCACTGCTGCTCTCTAAGACAGCATGAAGCTGTTCTTTTCCAACGTTGTTCCTAACAATATTTTAGGAAAAACTGATGTTGTCTAGGTAAATGCTATGGCTACACTTTGTCTTGTTTGCAAAATTAGCACTAACAATTACACCTACATCAAAGAATTGCTTTAAGGGTTAAGTAATATAAAACATACAAGAAACTGCTGAGGTAAGTGATTGAAAAGTAAATGTGGTCAATTGTGCTATCACCAGCAGCTGAAGCTGAGGTGCCCAGCTGTCTCTCTGTCTCCCTCCTCACTTGGGTAAAGCACCAGTGAACAAGGCTGGACTGGAAACCCTACAGCTATTGTTTTCATAGGGACTACCTTTCCCACGGAGTCTACCCCTGCTTTGGTCCACACTGCTTCTTCCCTGCAAATCCTTTCCATCAGCACCTTACAAACCACACTCAGGTCAGTTTCTACCATCAACGGCTTCCTGGTTCATTATAACTGTTTTAATTTACATGTCTCCTGGTGCTTGCAAGTCAACTCCCTCCTTACTATCAGAACCATTGCTAGTGTTGGAGTCTAGACCCGGTGCATCCGCTCTTCTGGATATAGTGCTTTGTGGCAACTGAACTACGACTTCTGGGAAGAAGGGGATGGAGGTGTCAGCAGCACATGCAGTGGTGAAGCTCTAGTCTTCCTGTGCCCAGGGGAAGACAGACTGACAGATGACAAGTAAGCCCTGGCGAGCAGTTCATTAGGCCAGAGCTCTGCCCTGACAGTTGTATGGAGGTTTCCCAGTCTGGGCTGACATCCTTCTGCTGCAAGGGCATTCTGGGATTGCTGTGTGCTCCATGGCCTAACGCTCTCTAGTTTTCAATGCAAAGCAGTAGGCTTCTCAATCGGTTTTTTAACCATAACTGACTTCAATAGGTGTCAAGGCAAAATTGAATTTGCCATAGAAACTGAGGGTGGCAGTTATTAAGGCTGCTGCGTTGAGAGATGTAAGATGGTATTCCCCAGAACGGGCCATTTAGATTTTTTATTTCTGGCTGTGAACAAAAAGCATCCTACATTAAGAAGATATATTCTGAATGTGTGACTTCACGACACCAGGAAGGTGTAGAACTGTTATTTGCATCTAGGATGCAATGAGAAATGAGAAATATCCTTGGTCCAGGAAGCCAGTCATTTTTAGTCTATTTCCATAATTGTGGCTCCAGTTAGAGGGTCGAGGTCTCTGCTGGTGACTATGGATTTACCCTGATTCCCAGTGCCCTGGTCTACACAGCATCCACTCAGTCTCACACCTGAGGCTAGAACATGACAGTCTTTATTCTTTGAATGAAACTAGAATTACAAAGAAACATTTAATTCTGCCTATTTGTGCTCACAAAGAAGTGGGTCCCCAGAAGGCAAGATGTGACAAGAATTACAAGAGCCACCATCTTGTCCTCAGGAAACACAGGAACAAACTCAGTATGGGGTTGTTCTGCTCTCGCAGCCCGTCTTCTTCCTGTGAGCAGAGCTCATGTACCAGACAGCAAAGCTCGTGATTTTCCTCCGAGAGAAAAGTGTCTCAAATGTGGGGAACGGTATTCTATACTTGAAAATGAAAAATTTAAAGAAGTTTCCCTGTGACAAAACTGTAACTAAATTCCATTTAACTGTTTCCTCTAATGACATCCATTTTAATTAGGTGTTAATAGACTGGCAGCCACAACCTACAGCTTTATGATGCAAAGTAAAATTACAGTCTTATAAAACATTTAAGGAAAGAGACCCACCAAAGCCTATGAGAGGTTACACTACATCTCTTTATCCCTAAAGACCTGCATGGTAATTAAGTGCGGTGAACAGGGATCTCTTAGGGCTAACAGTAGGTGTGTATGCCACAAGTTGGCACTGGGCTGTTCCTTTAATCCACACTTTATTTCTAGGATTTGTTTTCCAGAAAATGTGTGTCACTAATACAGGCTACAACTTCAGCAATAGGTGTTCAACTCATTACTGAATGCATGGCCTTGAAAAAACATGGCCGCTGCTCCACCATTACCATGGGGCTTTCTTTTCTGTCTTAAGATTGTAATGCAGATGTCCCTCCCTAGCTGTCTATAATATAAAATTACTCATCTTCAGAACACTGCCAAGTCTTTGGGGAAATGAACAGCACACACACACAGAGAAAAAATTAATATTTGGAAAACTGATTCATGCATAAGATAAATGCATCTGCAAATGAGGTTCAGTAAGCAAGGTCTTAATAGTATACATCTGTATCTATTTTGTCTTACATTATGAAAATCAGGGAGTAAATCACAAAAATTAAGCTCAGACCAAATGAGGATTGCAGGTACTTGGAGTAGAAAGGAAGTCCTGGGAATAAGCAGCCTCTCTGTGAGCTGGAACATGGGAGAAAGAAATGGGCTACCCAAAACGACTCTGCATATCTGTATGAAAGGGAAAAGTTTTAAAAAATGAATGTGTTATTTTCAACTATTTTTGAAGCATCAACAGTGTGAAATTTTGTAGATCACATATAACCAGAAAGTTACAAATCTTGGGAAGGGGGCGATCTGGTCCTCTGAGGAAGATTCTGTCATCTTCTGGCTGACAACCTGATGCCTCCTAGTCCTCTGCCAAGAAGTGGAGTTACTTGGCTAGGGTACTTGCACACACTTATCCCACAGAAGCTTTCGTGCCAGCAATCTTTTTTTTTTTTCTCTCTCTCGTGGTGCACTGGCCACTGCCAGACATGGGCCCATCGAATCCACTGGTGCTAAGGAGTTAAGCATCTGAGATTTAATTTAACAGTTTCGGCTTTATTAAGCTGTCACGGAGCGGCCCCACTTTGATAACAGTAGCTGCTCCAATTATGGCTTGGTTTAGGGTTGACAAGTATAATGATTCATTCGTGGCACATGAGAAGCAATAAAAGGTTGTTTTGCATTACAGCTTTAAAAATGTGGGCACTTTTTTCATTTAATTTGTCACTTAGCTTTTGCTAAGAGGACATTTAAATTGCAGTAAAAGGCAAATGGGGCTTTTAGTTTAAATGTAATCCCCATATTTAAATGATCTGTAATGGTGCAATGTTGGAGTGGGAACACTATTGTCTCACAGTGGGTCCTGATGGTGACATGTGACATTTGTATTCAGGTCCTGTATTATCCATGTGGCTAAAGGGCTTCCAATTTCATTTCACAGCCAGAAGCCTGCAGAAAACACCAATTAACTTGCAGATCCCATTTGCCGACAAAACTCAGCCTCTTCTCAATGTCTGGCATCTGGCAGTGCTCAGCATTTAATTCCAAAGCAGAGCCTTGAAGCAACATGAGCCCTGGGTAGGGGCACAAAGTCAAATTCCCCCATTTTATTAAGAAGCAAAGCCTTTCCTTTGTAGTCTAGAAGGAACTTCAAGTTAATGTTTTGGTGAACAGATATTAAGATGTGATAGCTACTACGACTTCTGTAGGGGATTCCTCACAAAACTTAGATCCCATTAAAATGGCACGTGACCTCTACTTGGCATCAGGGCATGCAGACCTATTTCACGAATATAGCAATGTCTTCAAGGTGGGGCAGTGGGGAGGAGGTGGACGAGTGAGTGTGCACAGATGCATGAGTGTGTATGTGTACGTGTGCGTGTGTTTGTAGCTGTGTTCTCAATCCTTGTCTGAAAGCAAACATCTTGAGTAAAGCCTGGGCCTTAATAAAGCAGTGCTGCCAGAGACTGACTAGAATCAGCTGCCACGGCTGCCACCCAGTGAGAATTCCGATTTCTGACTGAAGGTCTTGACACACATTTTTAAAAGCCAACTTGGAAAGGTGAAATGTGACTACAGATTAAATGTGAACACTGTAAACTTCATCCAACATTATCATTTGTATCTTTTTCTTTTTTTGTAACCAAAATATTCAAATGGCACCTTTTTTTTCTAGTCAGCTACTTATACTTTCACATTTCTAAGCACCACTGTTTAAAATTTTATATATTTAATAGTAATCCGGTATTTTCCCTACCTACTGTCTTTTAATGCTATTCCTTTTTAACCTTTATGAACCAACTAGTGAACTCATTGTGTACTACAGAACCACAGCTAGAAAGGCTTAGTTTGTGAAACCTAAAATCATTCAGTTTTCTGTAGAAAATCTTTACTTACACCATGCTTTACCCCTGTGCTCCTCAGCACTACAGTGTGCTTGCTCTAAGACCTCATTGCAACACACGAAAGATATTTACTGTGTCTACGGATCGATTTAAATTTGACTGAGGGAAAGCTACTATCAATACTTCAGGGGACCAAGTAAAATAGCAGATACAATACACTTTTTAAAAAACACTAGAGAAAAGCATTCACAGATACATCTCGACATTTGGCAAGTAGCAGACATACTTGTATAGAAACCAAGCAGAGGTTCAACCAACAGTCAAGTGAAGTTCCTCAAGAAGCATCCTTCTTAATAGCAAGAAAGAAACACTGATGTCAGTTTTCTAGTAGCTTGCTGTATAACCCTAATGGCTCCATTTCATCAGCATACAGAAACCTCCCTGAGGTCAGTTTCCTCATCTCCAAATAGTCTTAAAAGTGCCTTCCATTATGGTCATGCAGGCCCTTCCCAGACAGCTGCTCTTTGTGAGCTACTCTAGGCCTGGATCAACTGGTCAACAGGAATCTCCCCAAGACTACACATGCAGCAAGCAGTTTCCTTTCATGAAACTAATCTGACACCTTTTTCCCTGGAGCAGTGAGCACTGCATAAGGAGGCTCGTCCCCAGTATTTTCAAGCTTCACACAACAAAACGCCAACCCCCTGCTGTATTTTTATATCTTTAATCACCAGAGAGTTTAGACAATAAATTTTAGAGTTGCCATATCTTTTCCATTCTCAAGAACAATGGTTGACCTGGGTCTGTGTCAACTGAAAATAAAGCGAGTATCCAAATCACTTTTGAGAATTCCAATGAAGGAAAAAAAAAAAAATGGCAGACTCAAAAATTGAGATGAAATAGTCAGTAACCAGTCCCACAATGGAAGCCACTTATTCTAAAAATATTGACCCTTTTACCAAGTACTTAAAGGGAGAATCCTGTACTGGCTTCTTCACTCAAGTCAGACAACTCCCCATGCCACCACAGCTGCTTTCTTCAAACGCTAGTCTGAATCCCTGCTTTTCCTACTCAGCTGCCCAAAGCACACTGGCACAGGCTTGCGTGAAGCAGCTCTCTCCAGCATCACTAGGACCATAGTCTTCAATACCCAACTGTGGTCTTAGCTACACACAGCTCAATGTAGTGTGACAGGAAACTCATTTACCAAGCTCATCCCAGAGCTGCCTGTATTTGTCAGTCATTGCAGTGCCTTGCTGCCTCCAAAGTGACAGGCGAGGATCAGCCATGAACTGCTCTGTGATCAAGGTCAACATTCGGGCCCCATTGGAGTCTCTCATCTTCAACATCTCCCGCACCTAGTGGGGCAAACAAAACATGTTTAAAATGTATAAGCAAATAAATAACAGCAACACAAAAGATAACTTATTTTTATTTCTTGTGTGTGTTTGTGTGTGTGTATGAGAGAGAAGCCTTCATATAGCTCCTCTTAGGCATACAAAAGTATGAAAAACGACTGCATTCTAAACTGTAATGTAATTAGAAAAAGCACCATCAATTATTATAATCTGTGCTTTAGAAGCCATATTTATTCAATAGCAAAGTTTCCCCAACTTTTCAATTTCAAATGTTTTGGTGAGCTTTAAACATTTAATTAAGACAAACAATTATGTTTCACATGTAGGGTAAAAATGTACAGGGTGTGTGTGTGTGTGTGTGTGTGTGTGTGTGTGTGTGTGTGTGTGTGTGTGTGTGTAGGGTAAAAATGTACAGTGTGTGTGTGTGTGTGTGTGTGTAGTCTCATGATAAGAGGGTCTTGCTATGCAGCTCAATCTTACTCATGATCCTCCTGCCTCAGCCCCTTGACTGCTGAGATTACAGGCAGGCCATCCTCAGAGAATGCCTTTTATCTAAACTAAATCTAATTTGTGGTCAGATTATACTCAAAATAGATGACTAGCTAATTCATGTTTCAACAGAGCACAGAAGTGCACACAAAGAAGTATCTGAATCTGACAAATAGATGAAAACTATTTCCTTAGCAACGTGTTGCTCCTTCATGGGGTCTTAATGGCACATCCCTGCTGGAATACAGGAACAGCATACAGACAGACAGACAGACAGACAGACAGACACACACACACACACAATCACGAAGAGTTTGGCATGCTCCTGACTCTTCTATTGACTATGTTTACCACCAGAGTAGCAGACCCAAGGCACTCCAATGGAAATGGTTTAGGATTCTTGTAAATTGATCTCATAGTGTAAAAGTTTCTTGAGACATAACTCAGGTATCATACAAGTCATCAGTATTAACTCCAGAATTCAATGTTGCTTATTATATTCACAAAATTGTACAAGGAGTTTACTTTTTAAAATATATTTATAATTTAGGCATGTTCTTTCTCACTGAAATAATTTACAAGAGAGCAGTAGCAGAGAGTCATTCACAAAGATCCACGGGTTCTGGAACCTCTTGAAACACTAAAACCTGCAGTTGCCCACTTTCTTTTTTATTTTTAAAATTTTTATTTTTACTTTTTTCTTCAATTTCCAATATTCCTATATGAACACTCTATATGAACACTTAAAATCATCTCTACATTAACTTGGGGTTTTTAGAATGCTCACTCATGCATGAGTACACACCATCCATGCGTGTCTTTCTGGGTCTGGGTTCCCTCACTTGGGATGATACAATCCACAGACCCAAAGGTGCCAAGTAGCAAAGGGAGGATCCTTGAATCTCACTCAGAGGGGCAAAAAAAAATAGACATCTGAAGTAGCTGGAGGGAGGCACTGGATAGGAGGGGGTAGGAAGGGGTACAGGGATGGGGATCAGGAGTATGGAGGGCCAAGGTTGGGAGTGAGAATGGCAATACCGGTGGGAGGGCATCTCTAGGACAGCGGTCAGTGGTGGTGGGAGGGCATCTCTAGGACAGCGGTCAGTGGTGGTGGGAGGGGGTGGGGAAAGCTTCCAGGAGTCTATGGGAATGACCCTAGATGAGACTTCAAGCATGAGGGATATGGAGCCTGAAGTACTCACCTCCTGTATGTAGCCAAGCAGGACTTCCAGTGGAGGAAGGGGGACAGTAATCTACCCACAAAACCTTTGATGCCAAATTTGTCTTGTCTACAAGTAGTGCAGGGATATAGATGGAGCAGAGATGGAAGGAATGGCCAACCAATGCCTGGCTCAACTTGAGACCCACCTCATGGGAAAGGCCAAACCCTGTCACTATTAATGATACTCTGTTATGCTTACAGACAGGAGCCTAGCATAAGTGTCTTCTGAGAAGCTTCATCCAGCAGCTGATGGAAACAGATGCAGAGACCCACAGCCAAACAATGGGAAGAGCTGGGGAGTCTTGTGGAAGAATAGGGAGACGGATTGAGGAAGCCAGAGGTATCAAAGTCACCACAAAACAACCTATCCTGGGCCCATGGGGGCTCACAGAAACTGAACCACCAACCAAAGAGCATGCATGGGCTGGACCTAGGCCTCCTACATTTGATAGCAGGTGTGTAGCTTGTTCTTCATGTAGGTTCCCCCAACAATTGGAGCTCATGGGGGAGGGGTGTATCTCTGACTCTGTTGCCTGCCTTTGGATCCCTCTCCCTTAGCTGGGCTGCCTTGTGGGAGAGGATGCACTTAGTCTTGCTGAGACTTGATGTACCATGGTGGGCTGGTACTCATAAAGGGGATAGGGGGTATGAGAGTAGGACTGTGAGGAGAGGAGGGAGAAAGGAAGGAAGAAAGGAAAGAAAGAAAGAAAGAAACTAGCTCACTCTATATGAATGTTTCACAAAGTGCCAAAACAACAACAAAACCCAGTGTCTGACATAGTAACTGAACTTGGACTTTCAAACTAACATTGTGAACTGTCCATTTCTCTGTGCCATATTTCCAAAACGAAAGAAAAAAAAAATCAAGGTCATTGTCTCTAAGGAATCCATAAATAAAACACATACAACCCCAAAGTGTACAATACTCAGCATATACCTCACAAACAAGGACCCCAACTTAAGACCAGTTGTCCCTGTGGTAAATTACTGGGACAGGGTCCTATAGGTGTGTGTGTGGGGGGAGGGGTTCTCTGTTCAGGATCTGACATGAAAGGCAAGGCAAGGCAAGGCAAAAAACAAAATAGCTCGTCTGCAATGAGCAGCCCACATACTACGGGTCCTCTACCTCAGGCTTGGGCTAACAAAAGCACTGAACTCCCGCAGCCCCTAGAGCACCTGAGCCTTGTAAAGAATCCACAAGCATTTCTGCCCTGAACCCAAAGGCTGGCCTAAAAGCTATTCCCAATACAGTAGCACCAGAAAGTCAAACAGGCAGTGTCTTGGAGGAAAAGGAGTTGTTGACTGGACAGTGGGCTCCAGAGTTTGAGCTCACCACTGAATTTCCAAACAACGTGTAGACCGGAGCAAAGCAGAACCTCACTTCCTAAGTTCTAAAGCTAAGCCTCCAAGAACTTAGGCAACTGCCCAATGAACAAAAGCAACAGGGGAATCGGAGCCCACATTTGCCTTAAGACTTGAAACACTGTACTAAATGTTCCCACAATTAGGTGCCTGCATTACTTCATGTGCATATGTAACACATTTATAACACATAACTTCAACTGGGAACTGAACCTATGTTCTACGTAGCTCCAGTTTCCATTTGGCTACAAGGTGCTCTGGCGACAAGAAAACACGTGAAATGCTTCCTCTGTGTCTGAAAACTCTAATGGACTTGATTTCTTTTACTGACACATTTCTAAGTTAGTATTCAGCAACAGTAATGAAATAAATGCTGAACTATTAAGCATATAAACCCAAACTGTACAGCAATCAGCTCGAGTACATCCACTGTCTACAGCTAACACATTTTCAAAGTATTAGCTCTGAAGAATGAAGAATTTGAATCACCAAGAAATAATCAAACCACGGTGAAGTCTCTGTAGACTCAAATGCATTACATTATAAACAAACTTTTCTAAACTTTACAATCTACATACAGCCTATAAGATAAAGCTTTTTGACAGAACAAACTAGTTTCTGGCCATATTAAAAAACAGGATCCATACTAAACTTTCTGAATTAAAAATAAATGAATATAAAACATAGACCCACAACTTTCAATTTTTATGAACACTAGAAGGTGTTTAACAAAAGGATCAATTAATAAAGTTAACTGTTCCTCCTCCTCCTAAAATGTAATTTTAGTACATTATGTGCAAGAATGACTATACCCTCAAGAAAATATAATATTTTAGCACTGGGTTTGTGCGGGACGCAGGGTATGTATGTGTCCATGTGTGGGTTATCAACATACATGTGCTCATAGAGCGGAGGCCAGATGCTGATACAGGGCTCCTCCTTTATCACTTTCCACCTTTTTGTTTGTTTGTTTGTTTGTTTTTAAGACAAAGTCTGTAACAGAACCTAGAGCTGAGATGGTTAGTCTCCACTCCCTACGGCTCAGCTTACAGGCATGCCACCACACCCAGCTTTTCAGCTCAGCTTACAGGCATGCCACCACACCCAGCTTTTCAGCGGACTCTGGGGATCTGAACCTGGTCTCCGGCTTGTGCAGTGAGCACTTCCCTCATCAACCCATCTTGCTAGCCCTAGTATTTTTAGAAAAGCATTTTATCCAATATTTAGAAATGGTTTGATGGTGCCAAATGCTCTGCCATGCTTCTGATCACAGAGAACATGCGCTAAAGATACCAGGTGTTTCTTCTCTAGCCATGGGTTTTTACCAGCTGAAATAAACACAGCACCATTATTTAATACTGCTATCAAAGCAATGGAAAGAGATGTTATCATTAGTTTAATAGATGAGAAAACTGGCAAATAATTTTCCAAAGTTTTTAATTCATATACTCAATGAGATTAGAACTTTGACGTCTATGAAACTAATTCACACTTTCGAAACTAACATTTACTATCACTGAAATTATTAAGTTATGTGTCAAAGAAATGCTATGCTTAAAGTTATGCTCCCCTGGGGAAAACTAACTAGAAAGAGAAACACTTGAAAGGATGTCAAGAAACACTGGAACCATTTACTTTGTTTTTGCTATTGAAAGATTTTTTTTTTAAACTGTAACAAATTACCATTTTATAGTAAGGATGAGAGGCGAAGATGCCCTCCCATGCTGCAGAAGGCCACTTGAACAAGTTAACGCTTGTATGAGAACATAACGCTCTCACTGGTTCCCTTGCTTCCGGTCTCCATCCTATTCCATACAGGATGTGAGTTACCACACATGCCCCTATACTTGGAGTAGGTCTTCAAAACTGCCAACCATACCTTTGCAAAGAGCAAGTTAAGCTGCTTCCCTGATCCGTGGTACCCTCCCTGGGAAAGGAACAGTTTCACCTGTTCTTGCACCTGTTCTTCATCCAAGTGCCAGCAGTTCTCATCGTCAACACTAGCACCTGCTGTAGGGTCAGGAGCACCTAGAAAGAAAAAGGGACATGTGCTGCATTAAAGCGGTAACTGGAAATAATTCACAGTCTGGTTTTGCCTAGACATTTTAAAAGTTAATCTCAGTTCCAATTAAACATACCAATTTATGACTGAAATGAATACAAATCACTTTCGATTTCTGAGATTGTCCTGATTCTACGCTTAGTCAAATGAAGATTACTATAGAACTCAAGTATTTCCATTTTGTAGGAGCAGAGTGTTTTTTTTTTTTTTTAAATAAAAAGCTTGTAAGTTTTCTAAAGAATTAAAGAGTCACAAAAATGTCTTACTGTAAATGCATGATTTAGGAAGATCTACATAGGACCTCCTAGAAAAACATGTCTCAAAGACACCCAGAAAACAGGGAACAAGTCACCTCAGGAGAGCCCTTCACTCTTTCCTCGGGTAAATCAAGAGGCCTCGCCATCATCTGCCACTGTACAAACAACAAGCTGATGCAAGTCTTAACTTGCAGAAAACAAAGATTAAAAAGGGAAATCAAGACACATGGGAGCAGGCAGTGCAGCTGTTGTACTAACCCAGGTTGTAGTATTACCTTGCCAAACTGCATAAATATTTTATTGCCGAAGCACACACAAAAGAGAGCAGCTAGATAATAAACCCAGCGAGTGAAGGCTACTCAGAAATTTAAACGGTACCCAGATAATCCGGGGAAAATTTGTAAGCGTCACTATTTGTTAAGAAAATAAAACAATGAGATTTTAAGGTCTAAGAGCTTTAAGAAATAAAATTTTAAATATAAGAACATTTCACTCCTGATGTCTCGGATCCTCATGAGCCTTTAGACAGTTTGTAGATAGGATTCTATGTCTCTTGTCATTTAATGATCGAATACAAATTAACTGGCCAAGGAGGTAATCAATAATGTCTCCTTAGAAACTGAGTCTGCTTGACGCTAGGAGAGAGCCACAGTGGGACAAGAGCCACCCTAAAAAGTGGCATTTGCTCTTTCAGTTTGTCAGCATAGCCACAGTGTCAACTCTGTCAACCTGCCTCTTGGCAAGACATGGCAATATAATGGTATTCAAAACACAAAGAATTCCGGTTCTTAACTAATTTAAGGCCTATTGTTTTTAGCTGGTACATACAATAATAAATACAGTTTATACAATGCCTAACATGCTTATGCTTTTATGTACTAATATGATCACAGCTTTTTATTGAACTGAAAGGTCTGACTGGAAAGACACAGCCTGAACATAAATGAAATGGCCTGATATTTGCTATTCTGTTTTTTTAGTAACTTGTTATAATCCTTTACACTAATTCTATACCATAGTTGAATTGTTACCATACTATTTGGAAAGCATGATTTTGAGTAAGAGAAGAATCGGTGCAGTAATAATAAATATGAGTGTATGTGTATGTATTGTGCTGCGTGGTGACAGTCCCTTAAGGAAGTCAGGGTTTGGGAGACTTACCAGAACGCTGAGATAGGATGATTGCTAGAATAAAATAAAATACCTTCAGGAAATGGCAACGAGCTGATTCTGCTTTAGGCAGATTAGAAGCCTATTAGAAGTCATCTAAAGACAGGGCAAAGAGGGACGGTCACATGAGGACTAACACAAGAACTTGGGCAGAAAGAAACAAGAACAGAGGAGAAGTGAGAGTCCACTCCTCACCAGAGGAGGAGCTCGGGGCAGAGGGACATGAAACCAGCCTCTCACCAGAGGAGGAGCTCGGGGCAGAGGGACATGAAACCAGCCTGGAGAGGCAGAAGACTTCAGAGGCTGAGGGGCTCCGTCTCTCTTCCCGTGGGGGGCTGAACGGGAACTCATGAGGACGTTGCCTCAAGCAGAATAATGAAATACCCTCTGTCCCCATCCTTACCATGAAATATTAATTATGCAGCCACAAAAACGAACGGCAAGAGTCTCCACATCCTACAATGGAAACATGTCTAAAAATGTTGAATGAAAATGAGAAAAAAAAATAAACACCAGTTTACATTGACAGTGCGGCCTTTAAAAAACCTTCCCCATCATTGTCTCCTAGCCTCACCGAGGCAGGAAGACTTGGTGAAGACGTGAGCACGTGAGGGACGCACGAGATCTAGGCGTGTGGAGGGAGGGGCACTGCTTTTTTAGATTAAACCACTGTACAGAATATGGGACAATTCACTGTAGTGGGAAATCCTCAGATTTGGGAGTTCAATTTTAAATATAGTGAATCTGGAATACCTTGAGGACAGGACAGGAAGTGGGCCAAGGATATGAATGGGGGGGGGGGGTCATGCCGTGGGAGGCAGTGCGGGTGTAAGAAGACCCCAGGACAGAGCCCCAGCGAAGGCTCATGTGTAAATGCTGGAGGCAGAGCCGCGAGGGCAGTGGGAATGAGTGGCCTCTTACAAGAGCTGGAAAGACGTTCCCAGAGAGAGGGAAAAGCTGCTCCAATTAGAGATGGGGCAATTAGGCTGGTGTCCAAACTCGAAAGAGTGAGGATGTTATCTGTCACTATTGCCTAAGCAATCCAGAATCAAACACTTTGAGGACGATATCAAAAAGAGGAGGGAAAAGTCAACAGCACCCTCCAAAATATCAAATAAGGTAAATATTTTCTCTCTAAGGGCTTTCTAAAAAGTGTCTATATTTTTCCTATTTCTTTTATCTATATGTATATGAGTACATATATGTATATGTACATTATTACTCATAAGGACTATTAATTGGCATATTTGTTCTCACGGCTCTCATCTGACAGTACACATAATGCTACTGTAACTACCAGGTCTACAACGGTACCTCAGAGGGATTCAGGGTCCCTAACTCGTCCAGCCATTCACTTTGGTTATTGGGACCTTCTCACACAACCCCTCTGTAGAAAAACAGCTACAGATTCTTTACGAAAATGAATCAAAAAGAACTCTGCAAACAGTTAAACTACAAGGTCTCAACTTCTAAGTTCTCTCCAACATACTGCTAAAACCTCCCTTGAAATCTCACGTGCAGCTCAGAATGGCTACTTATCACTCATTTCTACTGCTCCTGATGATCTGGACGGAAACCCAACACCCACTCTCAGCACAGCTGTGCCTCTTTTCTGTATTTTCCTGTGACTCCCTCCTCAGCACAGAGGTCCCAGTTAAACCTTGGGCGGGCGTGCTGAGAGGCCAGCTGTGCTCTATGTGACTAAGGGCTCTCAGTCGCAGGGACCAGAACTCTATGGGAGAAGCATAGTGTTGAGTTTGTCACAGACATCCAAGTATTTTAAGTAGATATAAACTTGAGTTGGAGGAAATAAAGTGATTTTCTATAGCCTGTAGGCAAAGTGACCTACATTGAGAACCCCTCTAAAAATTGCAGACCATAAGCAATTCTTAGTTATTTCAAGCAAAGAGCAACAAATGATATTAGAATCTAGGAATCACTCTTGAATTAAATGATGATTCCCTCCCCTACTTATAAAAGTTAACAGCTTTAAAATATATTACATTCCTGCTTTGAGGAATCACACACACACAGAGGGAGGGAGGTGAGAGACAGAGGGAGGGGAGGGGAGACACACAGACATGCACACAGACACACAGACACACACACACATTAGAATCCCAGTGACTTCAGCTCAAGGAAGAGCTGAGAAAGAATATGTGTATCCTCTGGCAAATTACACTTCTCCCGCTTCCATCTTAATTCCAAAATTCTATGTTACAGGAATAAAAACATTAACTAGGCAATAAAAATTAGAAGTCTGTTGATGCACTGTAGAAAATTTGATTGTTTAGTTAGAAGAATGAAAATAAAGATAACTAGTGGGTGTAAGATTTTACTTGATATATTTAACATATTAAGGTATACATCACACACATTATAGGCTAAAAGATTGAATATCTTATTAATTACTACAACAATGGTATTTATCCCCAAAGTACAAATGCCTACACTTTATGCATTCCAAGTTTTAATGCTGGGATGGGTTACAACTCTGTGGCAAACTGTCTGCCCACCTCATATAAAACCACAGGTTCGATCTTCAGCACTGTTTCCTAGCTAGTTAGTTCAATAACAAGATTTAAAAATAAACTTTAAGTCTGAGGTTTAACTATTAAATCCCAATATGTCTTAATCAAATACTTTATAGAGTACTTGATTAGGCATCACATAAAATCTAAGAGCTGTGGAATCTACTTCTACTTATTAATGGTCATCTGTAATCAAAGACAAAGCATTTAACTTTGAAAAGAAAATACAAAGAGAAACAAAGTTCACATATTTACATATTTACTATTAAATAACCTGAGTTAGGCAGGAACCAGAATCACTATATCCATACATTAAATGCTTTAATAGCTATCATGGTTTTTGTTCTTACTTATAGGTGCTATAGTATTTGCAATGTATAATCAATCATTATGAGTATTTTATTACTAAAGTTCATCAACTCTTTAGTTTCAAGCTTTTGGGGAAAGGAAAACTATCTATTGTGGGATGGGCAATGAGAGACTTAATTGTCAGTCATTCCAAGACAGGTAAGTGTTTGAGTCTGGTTCACCTTCCACCTTGGTAATGTGACACCAAAGGAGGAAGTAAAGGAGAATTCATGGGCACGAAAAATCACTGTCTAGTCTAAGCCTACTACTTAGCTCTGATTCATCAGAACAGCGAAACTCCTCATCACAATAGTTCCCTAATTTAAAACCTATCAAAATTGCTAGGACACACTGGATGCCTTGGCACCATGTCACATCTACTGAATTGCACTTTTCTCTTTGAACTAGTGGAGAAGAACAAGGATTCTGTAGTTGAGAGGGAGACTATGAAGTGTCTTGGCATACTGTGGACCTTAACAACACAGAAGAGCACTCAGGGGTACCACACAAGCACCTCTCCCCATTGTGAAGGAAGCACATTTTAAGACGCTCATTGAAAGGAGTGTCTCATGCTGCGGATGCCGTCTTCTCGGGGCTAGATAACACCACCTCACCCTGTGCGCTGGAAACTGAGCCATGAAGAATAGTCAGCATGGGCTTCCGTTGTGCCCAGCTCACAGGTTTAGCGTTCAAATGTAGAGTGAGAAGGTAATTCTTTCTTTTCTGCCTCTGCTGTGACCAACTACTCCCAGGAAACCAGCGTTTCAGGCATCCATCTTTCTACATTTATTTAGTGCGTATGTCACGTGCCAGTCAGTTCTCTCTGCATCACATGAGTTCTGATGCTCAAATTCAGGTCCTCAGATTCAGTGGCATAGGCCTTACCCACTGAGCCGTCTCGCTGTCTCCCCAATAATGTTTTTAGCTATTTACACTTAGAAATCATGTTCTGTTTTATCAAAATCATCAAATTTCCTCTATTTGGGCATAATGTAGGCAGCAGGTATCTATACTACAGAGGTAATTAGCTAGTCTCTGTTGGGCGACCTACGGAAGTACGCTATCATGCAGGTTTAGTGCCTACTGTTTACACTAGGAAACATTAAGTCAATGGGTATGCCTGTCTTACACACTGATGGCAAAACCATGACATCACCATTAGTTCTGAGGAGAAAAAAACAGAGAGAGAGAGAAAAAAAGAAAGCTAAGCTTAGAGACTCAAGACTCAAAAACAAGTCTCTCTTTAGAGCAGAAAGAAAACAAGAATACTTTAAAAACATGACCATGAACACTGAAGAGACATGTTCTTTAGAAAAAATTTAAATTTCATTCTCAATCCTCATTTTAGGATGGTGTCTAACTAATGCTTGGATTTAAGTTTATCGTTTTGTTGTAGTTCAAACAGCGAGACCCTTGCTCAGTACCTCTCCACCATCCCTTGCAGTCCACTGCCAGGAGAGGACGCGGTGGCTTCTCCAGAAGCTACAGAAAGGACAGCTTGTTTTCTCAGCCAAAGGGGCTGATGGCAGAGGAAGGCCTGATGGGTGCCACTTCTGCTCTAACCGATTACCTTCCTTTAGCTAAACACCAGGAAGTAGATGAGCTACACATGCCAGCGAAGTGTCTAGGGGTCCTCGAGTACCACTGTCTCCAGCCCTCCTCCACCATTTCCCTCTCTTCCAACAACTGCTCATCTCTTATTGTTTAATTTACTTCAGTCTTCAGAAGACTAGCATGTATCTTTTCTTGGTAAAAAGCAATAAAGCATGTGTACATTTTCCAAATCTCATTAAAAGTGCAGCATATAAACAGTGTAAAAAGCTGCATGGTAACAGGTACATCATTTTCAGTTGTTTATTTGATAAAATGTGCTAACAATTACTTAGTACACAAATATAAATATTTATGCCAAGTTCTCAGAATTTTTTTTTTTAATCAAACTCCTCAGCCTTATTAGAAAGGCCTTTACCACACTTGTGAGCTCTAGCAATAGTCAGCTCTGCTTACTTTAAATGATGCTTTAAAATGCTGGTCTGTGTGCTGGATGCGGTGGCACTGTTTCCACCCCCCCCCCCCCCAAAGAAACCACAACAAAAACAGCAAACAAACAAAACAATGAACAAACAAAAAGAGTCTATAAATATTTTCCTCCATTATTTACTACTGACCCTACAGCCTACAGATGCAGCTCAGCTAACACAGCACAGTGACGGGGACAGCAGGACCCACTCCTGTTCACTCTCTTAGCGTTTAGTTTTGTTCACCTTGTATGAGACCTCTTGCCCCCATAACCAGGCTTGAAAGCATGGGACCAGCGGCTGGATTCCAATTCAGGTGAGTCAGACTTCAAAGATGGAAGTCTTATTAAACACGGAATGGGCTACAGGGGAAGGTGGGCAGTGAGAGCGACCAGCTCATGTAGATTAACATGGAGATTTGAGGGTCAGCAAAATGAGAAAGAGCAGAGAGGGAGAGGGTTGCAGCTGATGGTTTCTCCATACATGAAGGCTAAGGGTGTTAGCGATGCCTGGAGGGTGAGAGGGAAGGGACACACGGATGAAAAGGGACACGGAGACAGCTACTGAGCTCGAGTACCTTGCCTATCGGCTACTGAGCTCGAGTACCTTGCCTATCTCTTCATTACACCTGAGAACATTCCTCACAGGCAAGAGATTTTTAATTCCTCCAAATTAAGGAACATTAAATTTCTAGACTACTTCTTTTGCTTAAGCGAAATGCTGGGACTCCTGTGAAGGAAAGACGGACTATAACCTACATTTGATCAGAGTCCATCAATATTTTAGAAGGTACATTTAACTCATGATGCAGCCATCATATTTTGGTTATAATTTGGGATAAAATATAATTTTAGGAGAAGCTTTCGTAATAATTATAAAATTCAAAATGCATATACCACTTATTCTAGTATTTATACTACTGAAACCATTACTTAAAAAAAAACAAAAAACAAAACTATGGCGTATGCCTTTAATCCCAGCACTTGGGAGGCAGAGGCATGTGAATCACTGAGTTTGAGGCCAGCCTGGTCTACACAGTGAGTCCAGGACAGCCAAGGCTACACAGAGAAACCCTGTCTCGAAAAACAAAAAGCAAAACAAAACAAAAATCAGAAACTAAAACCAAAACACTCACAAACCAAGTGACGGTCCTAACAGCAACACTTCTGGGTAGGGAAAGCTGGAGGACACCTCTCTTAGGTCACCATGAGGTAAAGGACATACACGCACCAGGAACTAGTGCCCGGCTCACAACAACTAACGCAAGACAGTTACACCTATGCAGCCCCTCCTCCTCCTCCCAGAAGGAAGCCATAAATACAGTTTTCAACTGGTTTCTATTTTTCCCTTAAAACTTCATTTCAAGTTGTATGTGCACACGTGTGTATGTGTGTTCACAAAGGAAGAACTATTTTATAGGGCACAGACAATGCTGTCTGCTGGGGGTGCTATGGTGGGCACTGGCTCTGGGAGCAGGGAGCCACTGAGGATTTATTTATCTTTTTGTCTACACATACTTCTCTAACTACTATGATTTTTTCCAAAATCCACTCTTAAGCGTTTCCTTTAGGCTTCATATCACTATCTTTTCAAGATAGTGTAGTCAGAGCAACTTTCTCCGGTGCACAAGGTACTTGTTATGTTGACCACCAGTAGACCATACTTTGTACCAACTGTTGACATTACAGTGCTCCATAAAGATGGGCTGCTAATAATCAAATGCCTCCCTAGGATGCTCCCACAGGCTGTTTGCTAACGCAAGTCCAATTACACTTGAATGTGTGTTGTGTTCAGACATGCTACCAACATACACAGGTCAGAATATGAGTCTCCACGTTTACTGTCAAATGAAAAAGGAACTTGTATGTAGACTTGTTTCGTAGTTTAACCAGGAGGCTGACATAGATTGATAAATAAAATGATTCAAAGTAGTATTTGAAGGCTAAATTAAGAAGGGTAGACAAGCAAGATGGATTTAGTCTCAGTTTTATAAGAAGAAACCATGATAAAAATACTGTATGAGAAAATTCCTTTTCGATAAATATAAAATTATTTTAAAAAAGAAATACAGTAGTATCAAATGCGCAGCTGGGAGTACCAAAAGGAGACGAGCCTTTCAAGTGCAGATCCTGGTTGTGGTCTGTGTTTCTGCAGATATGCCAGAGTTGAGAGGTCACATAGACCCTCTGTGACACGGCAGTGAATGCCTTGGGTACTGCAGCTACTGGGCTGGTATCTGGAGTACATACAAGAGCATTGGCCTACTTTGGGAACTGGCCCAGGGCCTGGGTTTGAAAAAGTCACTAAATGACTTCCTTTTCACTCAAGGTCAAGATCAGTACGACTTTCCCTGTGACCTGTTCCTTTTTGTAGTTTGCGCAGTAGAAGCTAGCCTGTGGGTGGTCAGTAAAACAAAAAGAAATGGGTGTCATGGGGTCTGGGGAAAGCAAAGACTACCTCTAACTCTCCTTTTCATCACTAGCTCTCTGCTTACTGTGTGGGAGGGGACTTAAGGTATTCAAGGACCATGGAGGACTGCCTGGGCAACCAGTTCTCTTTCTATGCCTGGAGGCTCCAGGGATTAAACCCAGGTAGTCAGGCTTGGTGGCAAGCACCTTCGGCTGCTGAGTCATTTTGCCAGTCCTTTGCTCTCTTCTCAAACTATCGTAAGGGTGTCCCAATGAGATGCCGTTGAATATCTTTTTACTATCGTCCTATATATCCATGCCATCATTTTTTTCTAGAGCTATCATACACGAGGATGAACATTTTAAGCATGAGGGAAAATGTGCTCCGCCACATTCAAACCAGGTGACACATACCAATGACACTCCGGCACTCTATGTGCTCAAGTTCAATATTCTGTCCCTATGCCACAACTTGCCGATTTAGAATGCCATCTCCTTTGGGGACATGCTTTGAGACAGGGCCGTGCTACATATACAAGCCAGGCTGGCCTCAACGCTGCAGTTCGGCTTCTGCCTTCCTAGAGCCCTGAGATCACAGCACTCACCGTCACACCGGGCTAGTGTGTTTCCTCCTTTAGTAGGAAACAGAGCCAGAGAAGCAGCAGTTCACACAGCTAAGCTAGGGAAGCAGGGCCTGGAAATCACTGTCTCTACTGCTGAGTACTTAGCAAAGACGTTAAAGGAAGAAACGTGTATTAGAACAGAAAGATAAAAGCAAACAGTTGGCTCAAGAAAATTTTCAGAACTACAATGTCCCTGGTAGGATATTAACGTTAAATACCCTGCAGCCACTTTGTGCATATGATTAATTTTATCATCAAGTCATATAAAAAAATGTATGAAACACGATGAAATGGAAAAGACCTGACAGTAGGACTGTTAACAACAGTGCCCACACTGCAGTCGGTAGTCACACAGGCCTCACCACATACACGTTACTGCCACTGTCCACTCGCAATGCTGAGCTAACATATACGGAATAACACAAATGAAATGTTGAATTCCTCAAGATATAACTCTTTTTCAAAAATATTTCAAAATACTAAGAAAAAGAAAAAAACTTTTAAGAAGGCAGGAAGTAAATTCACACACAAAAAAGAATAAGTATAATCAAAAAAATTTCTGTAAGCTGGGCGGTAGTGGCGCACGCCTTTAATCCCAGCACTCGGGAGGCAGAGGCAGGCGGATCTCTGTGAGTTCGAGACCAGCCTGGACTACAGAGTAAGTTCCAGGAGAGCCAGAGCTGTTACACAGAGAAAGCCTGTCTCAAAAAGCCAATTAAAAAATAAATAAAAAATAAAAATTTTTGTAGCTACTTGTAAGGTATTCACCTTTCTTTCAAAAGGGATGCAGATATGCTAAACCATGTCATCACGAGACTGGCTAAAATAATTAAGTCAAAATCATATACTGGCCCTGTTTATCTCATTAGAAGTTGGTTCTTCTCTTTAGAGAAGGTCACCCCAAAATCATGTTCAAGGCATTTTTCTCAAATTAAAAAAAAGGCTCAAAATTATACAGGAAAGTGCTGTCTTGTAAACAGATTTAATATGAACGCAGGTGAAACCACATGGTCAAATACCTGTGGAACAGTATTAATCTTACATTATGTCATGCCATTAATCTAACAGTTAAAGTTAAGCTGCCTCTTGTGAGGCCATGGCCTGTTTCCCACCCGTCTTGACCACTGTCACGCTAGAGTGGAACGCACGTTTCTAGGCTCAAATGCAATGAGAGACTGAGTAGCGAGAAAGCTGGAAGTGCACTCCACTCAGGTCCTCTGCTCTCAAGCAGCTCTTCTCAGACACAGGCTCTGAAAATCAGATTCCAAGCTAACCTGCACTGTCCATTATAGTTTCTTAAATGGTGCTGTTTCAATCTCAGAAATTCTGAAAGGAATGTCATGTGACCACATTTCTGCAAACAATCATAGTTTACATGACTGCATTAGGAACACTATCTCAACTTGGTAATAAACTTAAAAAAAAAAAAAAGGTTTAAAATAAGAAACTCCAGGAGCTATTAACCTTCACAGCAAGATAACTGCATTGAATATATAATTATTGATAGGCCCATCAGTTAAACTAAAATTTAAAGAACAATGTGTTATTTGAACTAAGGAAAAATAAAAGAGAAAAAAGAACTATCTTATTTGTCAACGTCCAATGAAAAGGTTAATAAGCTCTAAATCAGTGATTCTCCCCCTTCCTAATGCAGCAATCCTTTAATACGGTTCCTCATGTTGTGGTGACCCCCAAGCATAAAATCGTTTCATTGCTACTTTGTAACTGTACTTTTGTATGTTAGGAACTGTAAATATCTGATATGAGTCTCCAGGGGGCTGTGACCCACGTGCTGAGGGGCACTACCTGAAATGCTCTTGAGAAGTCTCTGGGATGACTGTGGGCTAGTGTGGATTATCCCAAGGCAGCAAGGGGTGCGTAAGATGACCGATCCTCTAGGGCAGAAGCCTACTTGACAACTCTTAAACGCACGTGCTTTCTGGAGGCTGACGGCACCTCTGCAGCACAGATGGTCATTCTCGCGATTTAACAGTGGCAGCCTCTTGCCAGTGAAATGCTCCACACACCTTATGATAGCTACTGAGACATAGCAGAGCCGACATGGGGAGCACCACGAGAAATCTGACTGCACATATGACTGCCTTGGACATAAAAACCACGTATCACACACAGTGCCAGGAGACTTCTGAAAACACATTCACAGCAGCGTTATTGTAAACAAGGCCCATCATCAGTAGGGCGGACAAATAAATACTGACATTCTCATAGCCAGAATACTCCAAAGCAATGCTACCACCAGCCATGCAGGGCTACAGACTTGCATGTGGGTCTCGTGTGATTTGGGGTATTATAAGCATGAAAGCAGGCACCAAATTTTAGAGTTATAAATGTCCCTAAATGATTTTGAAAATACCCTGTCAACCTCCACATGCACTCACACACACACACACACACACACACACAAACATGAAGCACATGCACTTTCACAGCATCACTGGCACATAAGCATAACCATTTTGAACAACTTACAGTGCTTGTTATTTTATACATCGTAACAGTATAAAATCTTATGGATTCATTGAAAAGAATATACTGAATTTTACTTATAAAATATTTAACTGAAAATAAGGCTGATAGTGATCTAAAATTATAAACTATATAGATATTTTTTGGGTTTGAGAGATGGCTTAACAACTCTTTAACAGACTAGGCTACAATCAAAAATATAAATATTTTTGTTGAAGCAATATTTATATATGAATCATAAAATTTCATTAAAATTAATTTTGCTTTTTATTTTGTACATTTTACACTAATATGTATATGTGGGTCACACTGTAATTCCCTGTATGAGACAGGGAAACATCCAATAAATGACAACAAATGAATTACAGGCACATGAAACATGGGTGTTTCTACTATTAAGACTTTAAGCAAGATGTATAGAACTCATACTGTATGATATATAGAGCTTAAAAAACAGATCAAGATAAACCAGCATTTAATGATGTAAAAATGCCTCTACTACCCAAGAAGAAATTACAACACAACTCAGGGGCACCCTGTAGGGGCGGGACATGGAGACCTCACACATGCTCAGAGCTGTCTGCTGCTTGGCCTAGGTGCTAGTTTGCTGTACTTGTTGTCAGTAGTCAGACTTCATATACAGAGTGACATCTCTTAGTTTTTAAATGACTTAACACTGCTTGCCATAAAGATTTCTACTTGCACTATGAAGTAACAACTTTAAAAACACTTACAAAACTATATTGTATTATATATTATATTATAAAATAGTAAAATAAATTTAATAATATTAGGTCCCTGGCCTGCTTAGCCAAGACCATGATATGATACTTTCCTCAATATATTTTTAATTACTTACAAAATCATTTCTAAAATTTAAAAAGCACAAAGTGAAGGCCGGCACAGCAGTGGATGAGCCATCTCCCCAGGCTAGCATTATTTACATTTTAGTAGTATATTGTATGGAAAAAGATGTTAGTGGATATATTTCTGAACTTTCCCATATATTCTTTTGAGTTAATTTAAAAGAAAACTGTTTTTTAGATATAAATATATATGTATATATATGTGTGTGTGTGCGTGTATCTCATAAACTCTAAATCAGCTGTAATATTTTTCTTAAGTTTATTTTCTTTTAAAGTATCACATAGAATTTTCCCTGCACTAGACAGTAAGTTTTATTTTAAATTTAATTTAAATTTTTGTTTTGTTTTTTTGAGACAGGGTTTCTCTGTGTAGCCTTGGCTGTCCTAGACTCACTTTGTGGACCAGGCTGGCCTCGAACTCACAGTGATCCACTTGCCTCTGCCTCCCAAGTGCTGGGATTAAAGGCGTGCGCCACCACACCCAGCCTAGAAAGTAAATTTTAAAAGTGAAAAAACTAAATATGTACATGCTCATTTGCTTAAAAGTATAAATTAAATGACAAGTGTTTTATATAACTAATAGCTAATACTAAATGAAATGTTACTAAACTAAATGAAGTGTAGAACAATTTGGCTTTAACAAGTGAGATTTTTCTGAGCACAGAAAGCTTGCTGCTGTCAGATGTGCTGTGGCACACGCAATCTCGGGGAGGTGGGAGGCAGGGGCAGGAGGCTAAGAAGGGACAATTTTGTGCTCAAGGCCAGTCTGAGCCATACCTAACGAGACCCCTTTCCTAAAAGACCCCTTTTCTCCAAAGGGCTTGCCTTCTAGCATAAAATACTTCAAAAGAAATGCTGTAGCATATAAAACTAAGTTAATCTCTCTCTATCAAAGAGTATTGCTGATAACCTACTTCTCACACTTAATTCATTTTATGCATAATTGAACTTATAAATGAAAAATACTCTGAGAAAAGTTCCGTCGTCGGCAGTACTCACCATGAACTTGGTTGATTTCTGAATTCTGGGACAGAATTTCGTCTGCGAGCTTTTGAGCAGTCGGCAAGACTTCTGTGTGGTGCACTGTGATCAAATACTGAACAAACTTCTGCAGCTGGTCTCTGTTCATCTGGAAGAGAGTCTCTGAAATGGGCAGGTGAAGCTTGACCTGATCTGGCTTGCGGATGCGATATAAAGACAGCGCCACAACATGGGCACAGTAAAATATGTCCTTGTTTCCACAGCTGCAGGTCACTGAGGTAATCTTGCAACGATCAAAGCTGATGGCCACGTTGCAAACGGTTTCTGGCTCCGATTGTGTTGCAGGTTCTGTCACTGTGCCACTCAAGTGGAAACCTAGGTGACAAGAAAGGGAGAGTTCAGCTTCTGTCCTCAGACGCTATGAAAAGTCCTAACTCTTGGAAACAGGTGGCTCTGGACAAATGATACTTGGTACCGCAAAATTAAGCCACTGACTGCAGTATGTCTTCAACACCTCCAGTGAGCGGTTACTTCACAGCATCACTTCTGTACTCATGTACTTGCGGGATGCGTGACTGACATCTAGAGCAGAGGAGCACTGTGGTGCCCCCCCCACCTTGTATGTTTAAAGTAACCTGGCTTATTTAGCTTTTTTTTCTCAGCCAAACTGCGCACTCCCCTTCACATTTGTTCTGGGCTGCCATGAAGCTAGCAATCAACACTGTAAAGGCAAGGGAAGACTTGGACCAGAGAAACTTCTTAATACAATATGTTTCTGCAATACATAGATGTTTATAAATTTATGTATTTGTATGATATATTAACATATATATGACAATGCCCCCAAACTGCAGTATCAAAGCAGCTATAGGGAGAGCTGTAAACCCTACAGCTGTTCATGCATTTCACACTGAGTAAATCACATGGTTACACTCTTAACCTTGAATAGAGGAAAGCTTAAATACAGGGTTAAATACACACATAACCCCCACAATGTGGTATCACCAATAAGAATAGGGCATTGGAGGCAACGGACGTTCAACTTAGAAATAGACAGGAACCTTCCATAGGTTCCATCATCAATGGCCAGCTGGGCGCTGCTTACAAAGAGCCAGAATCACAATGCTTGCCCCACAAGGAGGCCATTTGCTCTTGGAGAGTTCTAGCTAAGCCAACTGCAAATGTCTTCAACGACCACTGTGTCCCAATCAGTTGTGGCCTACGTGGCCAGCAAGCAACCCTGGACTTTCCCCTTAAATGCACAGGAAAGCTACCCTGAAGTTTGGCGGGCTGAGGAGAGGCAAGGGGTAAACATCCATTCCGCCAGCCACACTCACTGGTGAAGGATAAGCCCTATGGCGAGGAGACGCCTTCAGCAGCATCAAGGGCTCACATTTACCACATGACTTCAAATGCCTGACAGAAACTTGAGCGCTGAATAATGAAGCCCTCAGCATTCTCTTGGCCTTCTGCTATTTATGCTACTTCAAAAAAAAAAATTATCAGGCTGGGACTGAGTTCCCCTTCACAAACCACGTGAAAACTGGAGAAAACCCTCAAGCATGTGGCTTGAGAGTGACTGGCGGACAATAGCAAGAATCCCTACGTATGGTGTGGGACCCCACTTGAGTTACCTAGGCCACTCTTCCAAAGAACACAGACCTGCTAGAGTGAGGTAATTTCATCTTGACAAGATAAATGTATTGTAATGATTTTTAACCAAATAAATCACTCTAAAAAGGGTATTCCATAAACACAAACTATTGTTTCACAATAGAAAAATTTGAAAGCTGCCATGTAACAGATATTTGGGTTTTTCTCCCATAAATATAATCCACTTAAAAACAGACATTTTAGTTTCCTTTGTCCTTCTGATCAAGAGTTCTCTAGGAAAAGAAGAGAAAGTGTACAGAGAAAATAGTCTCTTCATTCTTAAGTTTTACCCATTAAAAAAATACATAAACACCCGAGGAAAATGTAAAAATGAAAAAATAAGGGCAATCTTGCCTTAGTCAGTACATATCAGATATACTATATATAGTAATAAAAATGCATGGAATAGGCAAAATGCGACAAAAACGTCTGAATCAGAACAAAGGCCCCAACCATATTATATACATTTAGTTCAAGGAAGATTGTTTCCACATGTCACATATTCACATGTATGGATGCCATATACCATAGCATGTAGAGTTGATTGATTTATAAAATGAACATCTTCCCACTTAACACAGCCACCTTTCCCCTTGTCCACCACAGTCCCCTTGCCCCTCCATAAAAATGTACTGGAGAATTCTAAACATAGACAAAGCCCGTAACTGAGGACTCAAAAGGGGGAGGCTGGGTAGTAAACAGTTTACAATATAGCCTGGGAGGGTAGCACATTCCTACCATGTGCTAGGCCCTTGGGAGATCAGTCTTCATCATCACGTGTGAGGTGTACACACACACACACACACACACACACACACACACACACACACACACACACTCTCCATGTGTAATCATCAGCGTAATCAAGAATCAAGAAGGTGATAAGGGAACAGGCTCTCTAAATAGCACTAATGATTATTAAAAGAAAGAGATCCTTAGGAAAACTGACGAGGCACTACAACAGCTAGTGCAGAAATGATCTTTTTCATGTAAGCTACATAGTACAAGTCAGAAAGCGGTGAATCCTCATATAGTATTGTTAATGCTAGCAGGGAATTTCCATGTATTATTCAACTGCTACAGTAAACATTGATTATTCTTCAATTCAGATTTTTAAATTAAACTTTAAAATTTTTGACCTCAAAAAACAACTTAATCTAAAAGATATGAGGTCACAAAACACAAAATAAGTCACAAAACTTTATTAATCTGAGCTCATCAAAGATTACGGTATTTCATTTTTCCCCCTAATTCTAGTATCTTTCAAGTGCCCAAATTCCTTTAAAAATTCCAGCCTTCTCTAATGGAAATCTTGCTAAATAAAAGGTAATGTCTCCTGTTGTCTGGCAGGTGCCTTGCCACCCTACCCTGCTGACTACAGAACAGTGACTCGCTCCCTGAGTGAGCTCCTCCTGCTGCTCTCTCCAGCACATCTACCAGGACACCTCTTCACACAGCTCATCTGTCAGGTCAGCCACACTGCTCCATGTGATGCTGAAGCAGTTAGTTAGCTCACGGAGGCCAATCTGATGGGTGTGGGGCAATTTTCCCTTCACCTTCAGGTGAGGGTTACAAAGTGCACTCAAATACAAGGAAATGACACATTCATATATAAAAGGCAGCTCTGTATAACTTCCTAAGGCCATGGGGTACCAGGTCAGTATGAAGAAAATTCCACACGCCGACTTCAGGATTTTATAATGGTGTTTTGGCCTCTTTGAGGAACTTTTGAAATTCTATCCTAAAATCCTAAAATCACACCGATGCACACAAAAGAAGAGGCAGGAAACCACATGTCCCTCCACCACATCACGAGGGCTGGGAAGACCTCCTGCTTCACCTGCTTCACACTCTGTCCTCCTGCTGTGGTGATCACTGAAGGTGCTGAGTGAGCTGAAACAGGACCACTTCCTAAGTTCGCATGTCCTTTCTGGAGCTCTGACCAACCGTGATGATGCACAGAGCACAGAAAGGGCTAAGCCTGGACTATCTGGTAAAATATTTAAACGTGAAGAAATCACTCTAAGCCTTCTTCTAAAATGCATTCAGGCCTGAGTGTGGTGGTGCATCCCTTTAATCCCAACTCTGCTCTCAGGAAGCAGAAGCAGACCAATGTTTGTAAGTTCAAGGCCAGCCTGGAGGCCAGAGAGGTCCAGGCCAAAGTGAGAGCCTGTCTCAAAAACAAAGAAACAAAGTTTGTTTGAGAGCCTCCAGGTCAGATGGCAGACTACACGGGCTAAGGAGGAGTCAGTAGAAGCACTGGCTCTATGCAAAGGGACCAGGAAGGCTTCAGAAAGTCACAAAGGTGAAGATTCTTCATGTGGCGCAGGGATCTGCAGTGGGGGGGGGGGGGGGGGGGGGGGCAGAAACCTTATTTGAACGGCAAACCAGGCAGCAGTAGAGAAAAGAGACTGGTGGGCCTAGCTTAAGGACAAACCCTTGGATCACATGAGACTCAAATTCAGTGAGACAGCAATTCCTCCAGCAGTAGTAGAATCCCAATTTGTTGTTGTTTTTGTTGTTGCTATTTTTTCAAGACAGGGTTTCTCTGTGTAGCCTTGGCTGCCCTGGACTCACTTTGTAGACCAGGCTGGCCTCAAACTTACAGAGATCTGCCTGTCTTTGCTTCCTGAGTGCTGGGATCACCACCGCCCGGCCAATTTGTCATTGTATATGACATGGGGTAGTAGGCACTATTTTGAGAAACAACAGACTGTTTAAAACTGAGCTACCCTTAAGACCTAATGACAGGGAAGAATCACATCATAGAGCCTGACTTTAGCCTTTCATAGTCCAAAGCAAGGCGCAGCTCTGTGAGGCAGTGGTGGAGAGCAAGAGAGCTGCACTCTTTGACAGGCCAAAAAACGCAGGCACCAGAGGCATGGCTCAAACAGAGAAGTACACCAGGTCAACACGCACACCCTCAAATGACAGGAAGCCAAGCTTATCAACTGAGAAACTTCGGAGGAGCCTGCAGTAAGTGGTAAGTGGACAGACCAACCTCTGGAGTTTGTTATCTTTTCAGTAGGTTAGAATCCCGGAACTCCAGCCAGGCAGATCTCTGTGAGTTCAAAACCAGCCTAATCTTACAAAGTAAATCCAGGACAGCCAAGACTACACAGAGAAACCCTGTCTCGAAAAACCAAACACACACACACACACACACTCTCCCAGATCTCTGAATTTTGTGGACTACTTGACATCCACAGCTCCATCATTCCGGGGGGGGGGGGGGGCAGCCAAGGGCCTTTGCCCCTACAGAACTCAGCACTGCCATTGCGTCCGTTGATTGTAAAACACTCAGGAAATACCCCAGACAGAGCATTAGTCACTCTAGGGTGCAGATCTAGGGAGAAAACTTCTAGGAATGAAAAAAAAAAATTCTTCAAATTAAATAGTAGAAAACACAATGGAAAACGTCATCAAAATACTGAAACAAGCAGACAAGAGATCACGGAGGAAGAACAAGACGGACAACACACTACAGTCAAACAGCAAGAGTGGAAAAGAAAAACTAACTAGCATAGCCACAATGGGTGGGTGGGGGAACATGCCTGGTCCACACTTGAAAAAGCCAAGTGGAACAGCAAAGACCCTTCACAGGCAAGCAAACGAACAAAACACAAACATAAAAGAAGACAGCACCGGCAGCTGGCAGGAATGTCCTCCATGCTCTCTGCAGCAGCAGAAAGCAAGGAAAGACAAGAGCTGCTCAGGCCCAGACTCCTCTTCAGGCTGCAGACACCTCCTCATGCAGCCCACATCTAGCAAATGGACCCCTTACACCACACACACAGCACACTGAGCCCTCACACCGCACACACAGCACACTGAGCCCTCACACCGCACACACAGCACACTGAGCCCTCACACCGCACACACAGCACACTGAGCCCTCACACCACACACACAGCACACTGAGCCCTCACACCGCACACACAGCACAGCGAGCCCTCACACTGCACACACAGCACACTGAGCCCTCACACCGCACACACAGCACACTGAGCCCTCACACCACGCACACAGCACACTGAGCCCTCACACCGCACACACAGCACACTGAGCCCTCACACTGCACACACAGCACACTGAGCCCCTCACACCGCACACACAGCACACTGAGCCCTCACACCACGCACACAGCACACTGAGCCCTCACACCGCACACACAGCACACTGAGCCCTCACACTGCACACACAGCACACTGAGCCCTCACACTGCACACACAGCACAGTGAGTCCTCACACCGCACACACAGCACACTGAGCCCTCACACCACACACACAGCACACTGAGCCCTCACACCGCACACACAGCACACTGAGCCCTCACACTGCACACACAGCACACTGAGCCCTCACACCACACACACAGCACACTGAGCCCTCACACCACACACACAGCACACTGAGCCCTCACACCGCACACACAGCACACTGAGCCCTCACACTGCACACACAGCACACTGAGCCCTCACACCGCACACACAGCACACTGAGCCCTCACACCACGCACACAGCACACTGAGCCCTCACACCGCACACACAGCACACTGAGCCCTCACACTGCACACACAGCACACTGAGCCCTCACACCGCACACACAGCACACTGAGCCCTCACACCACGCACACAGCACACTGAGCCCTCACACCGCACACACAGCACACTGAGCCCTCACACTGCACACACAGCACACTGAGCCCTCACACTGCACACACAGCACAGTGAGTCCTCACACCGCACACACAGCACAGTGAGTCCTCACACCGCACACACAGCACACTGAGCCCTCACACCGCACACACAGCACACTGAGCCCTCACACCGCACACACAGCACACTGAGCCCTCACACTGCACACACAGCACACTGAGCCCTCACACCGCACACACAGCACACTGAGCCCTCACACCACGCACACAGCACACTGAGCCCTCACACCACGCACACAGCACACTGAGCCCTCACACCGCACACACAGCACACTGAGCCCTCACACTGCACACACAGCACACTGAGCCCTTACACCACACACACAGCACACTGAGCCCTCACACCACGCACACAGCACACTGAGCCCTCACACCGCACACACAGCACACTGAGCCCTCACACCACGCACACAGCACAGCGAGCCCTCACACCGCACACACAGCACACTGAGCCCTCACACCGCACACACAGCACACTGAGCCCTCACACTGCACACACAGCACACTGAGCCCTCACACCACGCACACAGCACACTGAGCCCTCACACCGCACACACAGCACACTGAGCCCTCACACTGCACACACAGCACACTGAGCCCTCACACCGCACACACAGCACACTGAGCCCTCACACCGCACACACAGCACACTGAGCCCTCACACCGCACACACAGCACACTGAGCCCTCACACCGCACACACAGCACACTGAGCCCTCACACCGCACACACAGCACACTGAGCCCTCACACTGCACACACAGCACACTGAGCCCTCACACCACGCACACAGCACACTGAGCCCTCACACCGCACACACAGCACACTGAGCCCTCACACCGCACACACAGCACACTGAGCCCTCACACCGCACACACAGCACAGCGAGCCCTCACACCGCGCACACAGCACACTGAGCCCTCACACCACGCACACAGCACACTGAGCCCTCACACCACACACACAGCACACTGAGCCCTCACACCACACACACAGCACACTGAGCCCTCACACCGCACACACAGCACACTGAGCCCTCACACCGCACACACAGCACACTGAGCCCTCACACCGCACACACAGCACACTGAGCCCTCACACCGCACACACAGCACAGCGAGCCCTCACACTGCACACACAGCACAGTGAGCCCTCACACTGCACACACAGCACAGTGAGTCCTCACACCGCACACACAGCACACTGAGCCCTCACACTGCACACACAGCACAGTGAGCCCTCACACCGCACACACAGCACACTGAGCCCTCACACCGCACACAGCACAGCGAGCCCTCACACTGCACATGCATGTGCAGCTCTAATTTTCAAGGAAAGAAACTACACCAACACTTCCTCTTTTTTCTTTTTATTGCACTTTTAGTATTATTTTCACTTCACTGTATTTTAAACATGCAACGTTTAAAGAAGATTTTATTCATATTTTTATTTCCCTTCATCAGTTCATCTAACTATGTGTTCTTTTCAGTACTGCAATCTTTTTCCCTCTCTTTTGCCCACTCTGTTTCCTTTCGGTGTTCTTTCTAATAATTTTTTGTTGGTTGGGTAGTTGTTGTGAGCTTTGTTTTGTTTTGTTTTTTTGTTTTGAGACAGGTGTCTCTGTGTAGCCTTGGCTGATCTGGAACTCACTCTGTAGATCAGGCTGGCCTCAAATTCAGAGATCTGCCTGCCTCTGCCTCTTGAGTGCTAAGATCAAAGGCGTGTGCCACCACCACCCGGCTCTAATAGTATCTTTACTTCAGCTGAAGAATTGAGGTCATACTACTGTATGGTACTAGAAAAAGGTGCGCAGACAAATGGAATAGAAGATCTAGAAATAAGCTTACACGGCCACTTGGGTAAGTGTGAAAAATAAACATCAGATAAAAAAGAAAGCCTCTTTAATAAACAGCAAGAATGAAGCTACTTCCATTTCTCTGACCATCAGTGTAACATGGATCGAAGGCATTCCTCACACGAACTCCATCACATCAAGGACCCCAATGCCTCACGAGCATGAGAACACAAAGCCTTCCTTCCCTGGGTCAGGCTCAGAGGGAGGCCAAAGCCCTCTTCGGGTCCAAGTACAATATTAAAAAGATTGACCTTTACCTAAGCCAGTGATGGAGAAAATATCAAGCCCAGTTTCCTCCTTCTGCTGAGTACTCCTGAAACTGCTTTCCTCCAGAGACCTCCTCCTGACATTACTTTACCTAAGCCACCTTCTGCAGCCGATACAGTAAGCCCACCTCCCTGTGCAGCAGTACACCAGCAGTACACGGGCTTACTTCTGGACTGCTGGTGCATTTCTGTCAGAGGGCGCCTCCCATCCAGTGTCAGCTTTTCTCTACACATGTCTGTGTGTCTGTCCTTCATTCTCTCTTCACTCTACATACGTCCTGGGGTCAAGTCCAAAATCATAGGAATCAAGGGCGACCTTAACTGCTAGACCTAAAACTCTGCAAGTGCTAGAGGAAAACGCTTCAAGACAGGCACAGACTTTAATGAATGACAAGAAATAACTGCAGGGACTAACAAATGGGATTCTAGGAAACTAAAGGGGTTCTACACAGCAGAGGATGTGACCACCAGGGAGAAGAAACAGCTTGTGGAATAGGGAAGCTTCTCTGTCCTGAGACAGTGGATTAACAGCTAGGATACTTACAGACCCACAGAAACTAAACAACAAAAACACAACTAATAATGGGCTAATGAACTGAAATGACAGCTCTCAAAAAAAAAAAAAAAAAACCAGGAATATTAATGATAATAACTGAACAAGTGTTCAACACCATTAACCGCCAGAGAAACATGATTAGAGAAAAAGCTTTACATATCTATCTTATCCCAGTCAGAATTGCTGTCATCAAGGGAACACATGACAACCAATGCTGGCACAGAGAGGGATAAAAGCGTCTTTGTACATTGCTGGTAGGAAGGTAGATTGGCACAGCCATCACAGAAGACGATATGGAGGTTCCTCAAAAGAGAAAAGTGAGCTACCATATGACCCAGCTAGACTACTACTGGGATCACACCCAAAGTCAACACAGCACAACAGACACACACTCGTGTTTATTTCTATGATATTCACAACAAAAACAACAAAAAGAACCAGCCTCAAGCCCATCAATAGGTGAATGACAAAAGAAAAAGTGTATACATACAGAATGAAATTTTATTTGGCCATTAAAAAGTACAATAAAATCAGCTGGGCAGTGATGGGGCACACCTTTAATCCCATCACTTGGGAGGTAGAGGCAAGTGGATCTCTGAGTTTGAGGCCAGCCTGGTCTACCTAGTAAACTCCAGGACAGCGAGGGTTAAACAGAGAACCGCTATCTTGAAAAAACAACAAACAAACAAATAAAGACATTTGGAGGAAAATGGATGGATAGAACTGGAGATCATTGTTAAATGAAGTAAAAGCTTCAAAAAGAAATATGCTGTGTTTTAGCTCAAAAATACAGAATTGTGTGTGTGCGTGTGTAAGCAATATTAAGGGAGGAAAACGGGGAAAGTGACTGTAACAGGAGAGATAATGATAAGAGCATACAAGGGACACTTCTTCTGGGGACAGATGGAGGCCAGCAGGAAGAGGTGGAAGGATGGCTGTGGACGAAATGGTTAAGAACGAAATATAATGATATATATGTGCATTGAAAAAAAATACTTTAAAATGGTTGACTCTGTAAGATGTAATATAGTAGGAAGTTAGTCAGGAAGAGGGACAGTCAGAGAGCAAACTCTTTGCTTATCACAGCAACACCTTAGTCTCCACAGTTTTAACCTCTGTGAACAGAAGGAAAACTGGGTAAAAGCAGTGTAGTGCTGTGGAGGCCTCTGAATACAGACTTTGGCTTCTTAAATGCTCTGTGTGTTATTCAGCCCTTTTGAGTCTCTATTTGTGCAAGTACGGGGCTAGAAACATGTTGCAAGGTTGCTTGGGGGATTAAAATGAAATGACATGTGTAAAGCACCTGGCACATAGTAAAAGTGCTCATTAAATTTTATTTCCCTTTCCTTCCATTCCCAGCTGGAGAAGCAGAGGGGCGTGGTGCTTTCCCTTCATCCAGAACACTTTCTTTTTCTAAGCTACTGGAATCTTGGGGGAGGAGGTTACTCTCACGGGTGGCTTGGAAAATAACGAGAAACCACAAACGTTGTTTGATGCAAGTGGCTAGGGGGACACTAGAAGAATCATTGTTATTTGAGAACAAAACTGAAAAACGTAAGTCACTTGTATCTCATCCCAGCTCTTCCCTATTTTCCTATTAGCAGTGTGTTAATTTCATATGCAGAGAAACAAAAACCATGGAGAACAATTTTTAAAGTAACGGTAAGTTTTAAAATGTTATAATACAGTGACTTTTAAAATGGGAATACTAACTCCTCCTCCTCCTCTCACCCCCGAATCATCAAGTGCCTTTCAGAGCAACCACGATAATGAACTCTTTCATAACTATACCTCGACACCAGTGACCTTTTACGCGTTCTCTCCTGAATGCATATTCAGTTTCAAGAGGCTGACACGATGTGGGCTACTGTAACAGAGACAGATAAATAAGAGATGGATACTCCTAAGAGTAAACATTAAAGAAATTTGCAGCAACACAGATAATGTCACTCATTTCAGTTAAATATTTTTATTGCAAATTACGAGAGTATTTTTAAACAGATTTTATTTCTGTTAACATATACTTACTATTATTGAATAAACATGTATTGTACTTGCTTATAGGGTTAAACTTGAAACAGTGTCTATCATTAGGATAAAACACCATGACCAAAACAACTTGAGAAGGAAACGGCTTATTTCATCTTCATCTTACCAACTCTTAGATCAAGCTCTATCACTGAGGGAAGGCAGGGCCAGAACTCAAGGCTGGAGCTGGAGGCAGGAACTGAAGCAGTGACCACAGAACACTTGCCTACTGGCTTGCTTCTTATGGTTTGTTCAGTTTGTTTTCTTACACACAGTATATGACCACCTGCCCATGGGGTGGTACCACCTTTGCTGGGCAGGACCTTTCCAAATCAATCATTAACCAAGAAAATGCCCCACAGGGCTAGCCATGGGCCATCTTATTGAGGCTTTTCTCCACTGAAGTACCCTCGTCTCACATGACCCTAGCTTCTATTAAGTTGGCAAAACAAACATTGAACACAAAATAACTGCCCATAGTTATAATGCCCATAAGCAAAAGCACCTAGGAATTTCCCATAAGAGACCCAAAGGTTTTAGAACTGACATAATGCTCTGTAGAAACAGTTCAACTGTTCTTTGCATAACATTATTTGTATTTGTATTCATTTTTTTCCAAGATTATTTTCATTGATGAGTATGTGTCTGTGTGAGTGTGTACCTTGTGTGTCAGCGGTGCCCATGGGGCCAGAGAGACCACGAGATCACCTGGAATTGGAGTTGCAGCTCCAGGAACTGACCTCAGATCCTATGGAAAAGCAGCAAGTGACTTACTTACTGAGCCACTTAAGATTTTAAAGTGACAGGCCAACAGTATACTCAGCAGAGAAATGGGGAGAAGACAGATTTTTCACACATGAACACATTAAAGTCGCCTATATTAAGTCTTAACAAAGATGAAGTTTCTGTAAAAGAAAACTTTAATTCTTCACTGACAAAAATTTAACTTTTCTTGAGAAGTGATTGTTTTCATGAGTAAGGATAAGTATTAAGTTAGGTTTTAAATGGGACAGAGGCATCATGAAAAGACAGCAGTTTGAGAACACACCAGCAAGTTCTAAAAGGTGGCCCTTTTGAGCATCTCAGTGTATGTGCTCAGCTAACTGAAAAACGGTTACAAACTTGAAGCATTAGAACATTTCTAAGCTAGAATGAGCTGGCAGACATGAAATAAACACACAGGCCTGAGCCATTCCTGTCACAGCACATTCTTCTCAGGAAAATGCGAGGCCTGTGCATGAAGTGCTCAAGTGACACGGTGTTTGTCGGAGAAGTGAACAGAAGCCCTGGTGCAGTAGTTACACAAATACATCTTTCACCCTCTTCCTAAATAAGGAGAACCCCGGGGAAATGAAAGGCAGGAAACAAGGCACTGTGATGTTATGGCTGAAAGGGTGGCCAGGGTTGGGAGAGGGGTTTTTCTGTCTTCTTAAAAGCTAGGTCCAAGAGTATTGGTGTGTAATGCTCTCACAACAGCGTGTCTATTTGTTACACTAGCCTGGTAAATGTGTCATAACCAGTATTGATTTATGACTGGTAAACAGGATGAGGTAATCCTCATCCCCACATCTAACAGTAAAGCTTTCCTACTCAAAACTATTGCACACGATCCAATAACCTACACTGCAACCATCAGCGCAAACACAAAATGTTTCTGTTCAAATCATGTGCACTCCCCAGATCAGCAGCAAAGACACTATGGGGCCCAAGATGGAGACAATAAATGCAAGTTTAAAGCCAACTTATCTAAAATATCATATTCCTTCTTTAACCACATAATTTTCTCAAAGGGAAATCCTAAATGAAAGAGACCGCATCCTGTGAGCTGCCTAATTAAATCCTCTAGCCCTAATTTCTAATACTAAGCTTAAACAGCTTATAGAAAGACATTAGGAGACCTTGCTGGTAATAGCTAATGAAGTAGTTTCCATCTTTTTGAAAAATAATTTTTTAAAGGAAAAGCTTTATTTTAGGTCCAAGTCAAAAATGATTATTTGAAACAGACTCACTTGTACACCTCATTAATATTTTAGAAAGACAATGGCAAATTAATGCAAAGGCCAGACTGTGAAGCACAGCACACAATATAAACAACATAAAAATTTACGGAGCATGCCCTGGACTGCCTTAACCAAGAGTTCCCAGCAGCATTCTGCGCATTATTGGTTTTGTTTCCTCATTAATGTGAATTCTTCCCCCATTTCATACAAAGATCCAGTTAATCAGAATGCCGGCGTTAGCCAGGAGTGACTTTTTTTCTTTAAGAGGGAAAAAAAAAAGAAAAAACCTACCAACTTGGCTCTTTGTAATGGGCACTGAGAGGAGGCAGGAATTGAACACAGTAATGCAAAAGCCAAACTGAGAAGCCAGGTTGGCCTGCCCTGAAGTTCGGAGGCTACCTCTTACCAAGTGCTTTTTCAGGGGTGCATCTGAGGGGCAACAATCACTGCTCAGCCAGGGAAGTGGGCGGCAGGAGCGGGCTCTGATGAAGAAGTGGGAGCCAGGACTTCTCCTCTGCGAGGTGCTTAGCGATGGAAATGTAATCTTTCCTGATGCCAGCTGGTCTAATACAAGCAAAGCCCTTTGGCCTTTTGCCCTTCTACACGGGCAGCCAGGCCGCCCTGCCTAAGTCCCAGCACACCTGCAGAGGCCTCCCAGCCCTCATACCTCTCATTACCCAGGCCTTCCTGCCCCCCTCAGGCCTCTCTCCTGGATCTCCAACTTCCGAAGTGCAGATGAGGTTTATTAGTGTCTTTGTTGCCCAAACAGCACATCTGCACACCTTTGTCCTGCCCCCCAGGACCCAGAGGCTAACCAAGGAGGTCACAGAAGTCCCTAACCTGTGAGTTTCTTCTTTTGCTTGCTGCTCTCAGAAATGCTTGGCTGTTTCCTTAGGCAGCAGTGGTAGAGGGGCAGACAGTCCTGTCTGCCAAGCACGGGGAGAATGCGGGCTCAAAGCTGGGAGGAGAGGCTGCAAGCCAAACTCACTTGCCAAAGTTCTGGCCTAACTTCAACCTCAGCACCAGGCCCATGGTTTGGACCTAACCCAGGCTCTGACCCTATCTATCAGTTTCATAATCAGAATAAAATGCAAGCATATGATTCCTTTTTAGATGAGCTACTTGAAAACTCTGAGGCACAGTGGATTAGCATACTTTACATAGGTGGTTCTCAACCTGTGGATCCAGAGAACCTTGGGGGTCAAATGACCCTTTTGCAGGGGTCACATATCAGCTATCTTACATAGCAGAGATTTACTTTATGACTCGTAACAGTACCAAAATTACAGTTGTGAAGTAGTAATGAAAATAATTTTATGGCTGGGAGTCACCACTACCCGAGGAACTGTTTTACAGGATCAGAGCATTAGGAAGGCTGAGAATCACTGCTTTAGATGAAGCAGGACTCTTAAAGATGAAAAGAAAACAGGAGTTTCTGTAATCCAAATGACGAGCTTCCACAAATACGACCGTTCTACCCCAACAGATGATCTTAAAAGCTGAGAGGAGACTCACAGCTGCAGATCCTTACATATTACTAAGATGTAGGATTCCTGGAAACCATGTCATGTTGTCATTTCTATAGTCCAAGAACCCAGCATAGCTCTTGGAACAGGACAGGCCTGAGACAAAACATCAAATAAAAGAACTTATGGGGGTCTTCCAAGCACTGCCTGCCTCACCTCACGTAAGTTACCATAAACCTGAATGCGTTTGTTGTCCTTCAGCCAGAGGCAGTTTAACTTGACTGAAGACTACTTTAAGATGCCAGCCCTTTCTTGCATCCAAATTCAACCTGATGCATGGACATAGTAGATGGCTGTGGCACCTACATCATAGGGTCCTGACAGAGAAGTTACTGCTTAGCAGAGTCTGCAAGATGAGAGAGCCCCAAAGCATTCTTGGCATGTGAAACGCAGACTGGTGTTCCTCTACTGCAATGCATGTGGATCCTGTGGAGAGGGACGATAGCAAAGGTGACCACGCCCACACAGAGTCTCTCTCATCCACACCCAGTGACGCTCACTGCTCCTGGGTTCGGAACCAGAACCACTGACCTGGATGATTCTAATTACAGCCCAAACAAGGCTCTTCTCTTCAAAACACTGGAGTAGACAGAGCAAATGGGACAAAAGAATACGTAAGTCTTTTAACAAAGACTTTGTAGGGGGCTGGGCATGTAGCTCAGTGGTAAAGCACACAGCTAGCACACAAAAAGTCACTGAGGTAACGTTCAGCACCAAAAAGTATTTTAAAAATTATACACAACCAAATGTTTCCACTTTGTCAGGCATGGAATAATAAGGAGGGAAGAAATAGTATTTTCTAGTAAAACATATTATCAGTATAATCAAATACTTATTGTCTTACTACCTTAAACAAGACTTTCATTAAATATAAATCAAAATATAAAAAAATTAAACCATTATTAACCGGAGTCTGTACTTTTACAAAGAGATTGTTTTACAATGCCCATGGGATGCCCCATGATTGGAGGGGCTTTATATATTAGAAACAATTCAATTAATGAAAAAATACCAGCAACTCCTGGTAACACATTTTTTTGCCTAAGGCCAAGTCTCCACCACCTGAGAAAGGCAGAGATAGGGCTGTGTGACAGCGAGGGCAGTGCTGCATTTTAGAAGAAACAGAGCCTCTAAACATGACCAGCAATCCTTTGAGCTCTGGCGACTCACCTCAGGGACCTTAGCAAAGTCACTTGGCTGTCGCAGCTTTCATCTGCAGGAAAGCTAATGGCAGCATGTGCTTGCTGTAAGGATGAAATGAGAGCTGACATGTATGTAAGGCACGAGTTCTCTTGTGGAACGCCTGCTACCATAATTACTGTAAAACAATTCCACATGCTCCGGGAAGCTTGGCATTTCCAACTTGAGCACAGAAATCCCAGCCTACACCAGGAAGCACACATGCTGCTTGAAATGCCAAGCTCCCAAGAACACACATAATTTTACTCTACAAGTGGACAGAGACTGTCTACTGCAGCAACTCACAGACTACATACTCAGAACTCTAATTAATAGAGCCATCCTATTTTTCCTTGTCCAGTTTTTATAGTGTGTTCTTATAATGTGATCTATCCGAAACAAAGAGAAAGGGGGGCTTAGGGCGTGCTTTTGACTCTAAAAAAAGCTTTCAACTTCAGTAAGCGTTGTTACTCTTTTCTTTGAAGATATTTCTACTAAAATATAAAGTGCCCTTTTATCCCTAATCTTGGGACTTCTTTTATAAGGAATGAAATTACTTTTACAGTTCAAATTCGTCCCATAACTGAGTCACAGACTAGTAAAAAAAAAATTAGATGCTACAATTAAGAGACTCACGGCTGTCATCAGACAGGGAGCACTGCTTTGTAGTCTCAACAGTTTGTGTTCTGACGAGCGAGCGTGAGCTCCTCCTCACCCTGAAGATACAAAAAAACACCAGCTTCTGCAAGACTGCAAGTTAGTATCTGCCTCTGATTGCAGAGGTCCAGCAGAGAAGCAAACCAGCTCTGCTGTGTGTGTCAGCAAGACCAGTGAGGTAGATACAGTTATTCCTTGGGTGTGGAATATTTTTAGGCTAAGCACAGCAATAAAAGAGAAGCAGAAACAGATCTGTTCAGTGTGTGGATAAAATTATGAAGGCATTCCAACCTACAGTGTGACTGCTCTTTAGCTTCCCTGTTTTAGCTGGTATAGAGGAATGTCTGCACTTTTATCGTTTATAAGGAAAATTTTGCTTTAACTTTAATCATGAAAACATTCAACATATTTCTGCATGAAGAATTTGACATATAAATGCTCTCCAGATTTGTTCTGGGAGCCTGATAAGGACAGCACACACTGGTGGTCATCACGAAGTTTTGCCAGCTTTCCCCAAAGCTCTCCTTTAACACTAATGAGGGCACTTTGTGACTTATCGATGGTCCAGAGAAGTGGACTACATGATCAAAGGCAAAGGAGAAAAGAAGAATGGGTCTCTTGACTGTAACTTCTGCTGCCATAGAATTTTAGCCCCAGGAGCAACTGATTTTACCTTTTCCTTGTCTGATATTCTCACACAGTGAGAAGCACGTATTAAGATGATTTCTGTACATTACAGGAGTATACAGCAGAAATGGCCATACCCACAATAGGCAGACGTCACACACAAATGGTATAAGACTTCTGATTGACCCTGGCTGTTAATGGTCATCTTAAATAACTTGACAACTTTTCCTCAAAAAAAGGACAAAGGATTAATTGTACAATAGCTGCAATAATATATGTGTCACTGACAATTTTTACACTGTGAAAGAAAATATAAAACCAAATAAATATTGGGTTTTTACCTAAATGATTTTTACCCATTTTTTAAAGCAGTCGTGTAGGCATAAGGTTACTGTGTAATTCAAATGCTGAGTTTGTACCCCCCATATCTGGTTGCAATCCATGTTCTGAGAATCCTGTCTCCATGCTGTGTAAAGACTGCTCTCCAACTGTCCCCTGATATGCCAGTAAAGCAGCTTACTGCCAACTGCTGAGCAGGGAAGAGAGGAGGGCTGGACTTCCTGCCAGGCAGGGGAGGAGGAGTGAGAGGAGGAAGCAGGGGATTCAGCCATGGGAGAGGTCCAGGAGACATCAGCAGGAGCTGGAGCAGGGAAGCTACAAAGTGTGAGTATCTCTGGGATATACGGTGGGAGGAAGACAGATTACCTTAGAGGGTTAAGAATAGAATAATAACTGCTCAGTTATTGTGTTGTGAAGCTTATTGAAATAATATAATAGAGTCTCAATTATTTGTGATAGCTCAGTTAAGAGAGAAAATGAGAAACATAGTTTTATAAAACTGTTAACACAGTTGAGATTGAGGCATAGTGTGTGTGTGTGTGTGTGTGTGTGTGTGTGTGTGTGTGTCTGTCTGTCTGTCTGTCTGTCTGTCTGTCTGTCTCCACAGTAGCTGACAAAAATCACATGGCATGAGTACTGTCTGTACAAAATGCCGGAAATACTGAGTAAGGTATACAGTACCATCCTTTTAAGATCCCACTGAAGAAGGAATGACCTCACGGATCGTCTTCACTTCCTACATACCTAATAAGCCGCATTATGAACACGTGTGGCCACACTACTTCACAGCCACCTCCATAATCCACCATTTGGTAAGGGGCAATGTTCCAGTCAGAAGGAGATGCACTGTGCTTAGCATAAAAGTTCCAATTCTAAGAAGTCATGGGATTATTGGACAACATGACACCTAAGAAGCTGGACTGCAGCTGAACTCAGATGTAGCTTTTTAATAGACCCCTATTCCCATACAATGTCCTGTGTGTCAAGAGGAAAAAGGCATTTCCAAGGTCAAGTGGGTTTGGATTGAATTGTCACAAGTCCTCACTCCCTTAGAGAGTCCAAAAGCACACTGAAGTGTTAATGGATCCAAGGACTTAAACAGCAAAGAGATTCCTACTCAGTACCACCCACTGTATCTCTCTCAAGGATGGCAGGAAGAGATCTAGACCAGCTGCACCTATGAACGTGAAAACAGTTCAGAATGCACGATAAAGAGAACTGTGGGCTCCTTGGAAACCATAAACCCACATGAACCAACTGCCAGTTTTTGGACTTTTTCCCAAAAGTTCAAGCCCAAAGCCCAAGACATGGGTCTTTAAATGCTGGATGTGTCCCATCAACAACACCTTATACCATGCACCAATTATTACTGGGAAAGGTAAGTCTGTTGGTGAAACTGACCATCTTTGCAATGACAAAACACAATGTTGTTGTTATTTGCACCACAATTAGCCAAGGGTTCATGTAGCATACTCCCAATTAGAAATATCAATGAACTTTTATTTAACCAGAATATTCTATACTCTATCCACAACAGTCAAGAAAAGTGTTTACACTATTTTTTTTTTATCCAAATCCTTAAAAGCCAAATGGCAAAGCTCTCTTTGTGGTTCAGATATGACTTTGTGGGAGGGTTTTTAAAAGTCTAAGATATTACATTAGGGTTTATTTCCCATAATGAGATTCACAGTCTTGACTGTGGTCGGCTAAAGTTAAGGTCTAGGTGGCACTTAAAGCAGCTCAAACAATGAGGATGGTGGCAAACGCCTATAGTCCCTTGAGAGGGCAGACAGGAGGAGCAAAGGTTAAGGTCATCCTCCACTACAAAGTTGAGTGCGAAGCCACGCCCAGCTGTGTGAGATCCTGTCTCAAAATCAAAGCAGTTAAAGTAGCACCTGCCATATCACACACAATCAGTTATTTATTATGCAAATGAACAGAACATTACGTGTATGTGTGTCTGTCTGTGTGTGTGTGTGTGTGTGTGTGTATTTGCACATGGGCGCTCTCGTGCCCATGTGTCTGTCTGTCTGGGTATGTGTACATCATACCCAGGGACCAGAAGAGGGCACTGCACGTGGCTGTGAGCCCCCTTTATGGGACCCAAAGTCAGGTCCTCTGAAGAGCAGCAAGAATCCTTAGCTGCTGAGCCTTCTGACCAACTCCAAAATTTCAATTTAATAACAGGTTAAGTGAAAACCAGTAAGTTAGATGGCTCCAGGATGGGGAACTGAAGAGAAAATCTGAAAGTAAATTATTTAGAAGCCTCATGCAGGAAACATCATGTGATGCAGTAGTTATCAGGAATTAAAGCACTGTTTATAGAAAAGATCCCTTAGTGTGACTTTCACAATCTTAAATGTCACCACTATGTACACTACTGTAAATAACAATTAATGCTTATTTCTTCTGAAAAACAAGTGTTTGTTCTGTAACTACACAGATATATTCTACTTTAGCACAGGAGAGTATACTGGTGGATACTGCTAATAAGTCAGAAAAATTCAGCCATTGGTCTAAGATCTAACTAGACCGTTCTTTTCAATATCAACTCATTGTTATGTAAAGAATACTATTCATGAATACTGATTTATGTTGCTACACTTTAAGAAAAAGTCATGACAGAATTTTTACAATTGTCCATTTTTAACAAGAAATGTAAACGCAAATAGGTTCAAATCTGAAGAAGTGCTAATTACGCATCAGCTATGTACATGGTGGATTACATTTCAGAATCACACTCTGGGCCTAGGAAATGGTAACACAGTGAATTGGAGCGCTGACCTAAGAAGAGCAAGTTTAATGCTGGCCCTGCTATAATTAGCTACTGAACTTCACATATTTGGCTTTATTTTCATACCTGCAAAATAAAACTAGAGGGCTTGCCATCTTCATTGGGGACGGAAGGTAGCAGTGAGGTCACAGATAATAGGGTAATTGATAAAGAGCAATAGATGTCCCTCTCACCAAATCACCAAATATGTATAGGATTCTGCAGATCCAGTACTAAAAGTGAAGGCTACCTTGTGGGTCTTCTTGCAGACTCAACTCTATAAAATTTCAGATTCTAAAAAAAATAAAAACCATCAAAATCATACATGCATTCAGAAGACATGGTCAAAACCCAGGCCTTTTTTTCTTTGTTTTTAACAGATTTTTAATTTGAAAAGGACATCTAGCTTACTTCCAAGGCACCTGAATACTTACACAAATTCCTGCACGGTACAAGTAAATGTACTTATATCCCAGTTCATGTGCTTCGGATCTGAATATCCCCTAAGACCTTGTGCTGAAGACTGGGTTCCAAAAACAGCAGACTTCAGAGGTGGGGTGGGAGATGAGCGAACCAGGAAGGCCGGCTTCGTGAATGAAGGAATCAATGTGTGGCCCTAGAGCTTAATCAACTATGGGGGTACCAGAAAGTTAAGGAGGTGTGGGCCCAGGATGAAGAAGCAGTGAGGAGGGCACGCCGCCCTTGAAGGGTATACTTAGCCACAGCCCCTCACCTGACTCTCTCCTCTCCGGTCTCCCTCCCTCTGCCCTACCACTTGCTCTCCATTACCATGTTCCTGGCTCCCACAGGGCCACAGCCAACACAGCCAAGTGACTGGATGCAACAAGAAGCCAAATAAATCTGTACTCCTTCCTGTGGATGTTCTTAGGTATCATGTCGGCAAGACAAACACACCGGCTCACAGAGACTTACTGCCTACTGTTGAGGATCTAAAAGAGGGCATCAGGCGATGAAAAGAAGAATTCTAGAAGACATTTCTAATGGGATGTGAAGAGAAAAAAAAGTCAGAACTGCTGTATGATTAACCATTGTCCTATTTCATTATAAGACTAAAACAAACTGCTGACTAAATGCAGAAAAAAATAATTGCAAAAAAAAAAATGAGAATAGTCAAAAAGTGAAATTACTAATTTAAAGTGTCTCTAATGACCTAACATTGAAATGCACAGGCTCTACAATCAATATCTGAGCTAAAAACAAAAACCTACCTGAGAACTGAACTATAAGGGTGGCTTGCAGGTTCTGCAATTTTGGAGGAAAAAAAGGCCTAGGCTCATATATTTATATTCAAGTACATTCGCTCCAAGGATGTCTCCTCAGAGCAGAGTTTGATCCCTTCTACTTGAGGGAGAAACTGTCTGCCTCTTCTAAGGCAGGAAGGGAGACAGAATTAGAAAAGCTCTCATTTCCAACAGGAGGTTAATTCCCTGCTTCAGACACCTCTGAGCACATAGGAGAATGAAGTATCCTAAAAGAGTAGGGACAAGTGACACGCAGGGCCCAATCTGCTGCCAGTGTAACTGTTTCTCTTCCCCCCTCTTCTAACACTTCTCTTCAAATGCTCAACACACACAAAGCATGTCTGGGCTTCCTCTTTGCCTTACCCCCATCTCCACCATCAAAGCTATCTTTACATGTATCCAGTGTAGGGGGATCCACTAGAAAACACTCTGGTAACTTTTCTCGCTGCAGTTGTAAACCTGGACTATTAGTAACTCAGGGGCAACTGCAATTCTCTAGGCTGCTCCTTTCTGTGGTAGGCTGAAGAGACAAGTCTAGGTCTATCAAAAAATGCTTATGTATCAAATCAGCATTTTATATAACAATGTAAAAAATCTATGCAGATAAGAGAAATATTAGCCTTAAAATATTTCTACTAAAAATCATGCTTCATTTTCATCAGTGATTCTCCTGTAATAAACTGCGTGTTGTTTTTCTAAATTAAAGTGTGAACATTATATTCACATTTATTTTGAGAACACCTCTGATACATACAATGTTCCTGTGAATATGAACCCCAGTCTAACAATGACAGTATACTAATAATATACATTTTACAAGTGAAACTAGAAGCAAAAGGTTCGTCCCTAAAGAGAAAGCCATGCTAGTACAATCAGAATAAATAAGGACCTAGTTTTCATGAACATGACTTTAACCAAACAGCAGTACTCTGTGCTCACAAACTGTCTCTCAGTATTTCTGAAATCAAAGTTTTAGCCTGTATAACTGAAAATAAAAAAAGTTTACGCCGCAAACAGTATTTTCATTTTATCACACAGATGAAACCCTTCTGCCACGGAACACAACACAGCCCTGGCTCGCAAGACTTCAGCAGTACTTTAACGTTCCCTGGTACTGCAAGGGCAACAGCAGGCAGCACTGGAAGTTTGCATGGCACCTACTTCATGAAAGCAAGTCCTCAAGGGGGTGTTCGGGCCAGCTCCAGCTCAGGGGCCTCGGTGCCTTGTGTCTGAGGTGCATGGTGTCTTTAGCAATGGGGACTTAAGTTCCACCTTGGGTGGAAGCCAAGGGCAACAGCAATCTACTGTATGTCTGAGGGTCTTTTGGAGCCCTGACTAACAACGCCAAAGTGTCTGGGGTCAGGGTTTTTTAAGTCTTTATCTCTTGAAGGGTGCATCGTCGGCCCAGTTGGTCAAAGGTTCATTCAAAGTATGTATTATGTATGTGTGTATAGTTACAGAACTACATGTATTGTAGAGTCTTATAAATAATTATCAGGGTGATTCTTATGATGTTGTCAGGGTTTATTTTACTCTCCGCTCTCCTGTATTTGCTTCCCTCTCCCATCCCTGAAGAGCTCCTCTTTTCCTCCTCCCCTTCAGATCACTACTACTCCCTTGATCCTTCTGTATTTACCCCCTGCCCCCTCTCTAAAAGATCACCCCTTTCCAGACCTTGGTTACACCCACCAACTCTCCAACCGCAATCCCTGTTTAACAAGAGGGAGACTGTGCCCGGTAGGATGCCTAATCAACTACTCAGTACAGTGGAACCATGGATTTTGAAGGACCACATGCACAGTCACTTTACTAAGTTAGCACAATTCTAACTACATTTTAAACATTTGCCCTTATACCTACAGGTAAGTGTAGTCCTCACCCCCGCAAAACTTCTCTTTGCTACAAAAGGAGACCATTTCAGAAAACCACAACCAATCAAAATGTAATTTTAGAGCTCATTCCCAATGGACACTTCTATAGAACACTCCTTCACCTAAGGCTCAGGGAACTTTGTGGAAGAGGAGACAGGAAGACTGTAAGGGCCAGAAGATCAGGGAGTTTGCTCTAAGACTATAGCGTCTCCTAGTAAAGTCAGAAGCTACACCCACAGACTAGCCAACATGACTGCCTAAAGACGAGCTAAACAAGGGCAATGATTGGCATGCTGAGGTAGATGGGGGAAACCCACGAGGCCTCCACTCTACACTAGCAGTTATGGGCAACTCAGGACCACTGAGAGTGAAAGAACTAGTCTTCTCCATCGAAGAACATGCCAACTGATTATTGCAACCAAATGGTAGGCCTTGACAGCAGACATACAAGTAACACAGAGACAGAGTAGGTTATATTTGGCAGGGGAGAGTGAGTGTGAGTGTGAGTGTGTGCGTGTGTGTATGATCACATATTCGTGTAATAAAACTTAATGAGAAAAGAGGCCAGAAGCCATGAACTTGAAAGAGAGCAAGAAGGGACATATAGGAGGATTTGGAGGGAAAAAACTCAAGGGAGAAATAAGCAGGATGGGTGCAAAGAAAACATGAAGTCTAATGTAACCGTGCTTGGTTACCCAGGGTTGTCACTGTAAGAAAGCATAGGGCACTCTGTCTTTTCAGCTAGGCAGCCACAGCCTCACTCAGCTTTCTCCTTCCTCACAGAAGTCACCTGTACTGTACACCCATATTGCTGAGACCCTTCTGGTTCTTTTAAAGCACTGGCTTACATCTTGTAGACGCTTAGAAACTAGTTAGCCAACATTTTTAGATTTGTGTATATATATATTAGGGGTAACAGTGACTCAAAGGCCTAAGGTTTTATTTTATGAGTTGAGGCGTAAGACCTAGCTAGGGGTTATTGGTGAATTTAGTTTAGAGGTTTTGGGGACCCTCTCTCCCCTTTGTCCTTGCTTCACTGTTATCAGCTGTGTCCCCAATAGGGAAAACAACTGCTTTTCAAGTTTTTCACAAAAAAATGCAACGACTTCAAAAGGACAAACTCGAAACTCACTTCCCATTACCATAAGTGTGTGACGCTACAGTAACACGTCTAATTAGCTGCTACTGTCTGTGTTGAGAAGAAAATAATGTATTTACCTGTCACTACATAAATCTCACTTTTGTTTCCAGACAGGGGAAAAAAATGACTTTTGACGATATATGGGAAATTACCTTTGTTTCTCCCTCATGACAAATACTATCATCTAAAACAAACACCCAAATACTCTCAGCTTCTAAATATGGTCTTTCAAAATACAAGACCAGGGCTGGGGAGATGGCTCAGAGGTTAAGAGCACTAACTGCTCTTCCAGAGGTCCTGAGTTCAAGTCCCAGCACCCACATGGTGGCTCTCAAGCATCTACAACCTGATCTGATGCCCTCTTCTGGCCTGCAGGTGTACATCAGAAATGGAGTTATTTTTTGAAACTTCAGGAAACTGTTACAATGTGGGAAGGCCCCCAATGACCACGCTACACCTATTTGAGAAGCAAAATTGATAGCAACAATGTTAGAGTCTAAATCAAAGAATTAAGTAATGTATGGTCCTTAATGGCCTGAGTCATAGTGAATGAAGAAGGGAAAGTAGACATATCTTCCTACAAAAAACAAAAACAAAAACAAAAACCTGGATAATAGGATCGAGGGACTTGGGTGGGGAGACAATTCACAAGGGCACTGAAGTAGTAACTGGTATAGGCAAGAAACTAAAATAAAATTGAGTGAAGATGCCTAAATTGTGTACAACTTCAAAGTATTTCCTCTCCAAATATGTGTGGACAAGTAGCGCTATCAGCACATATCAACAAAGGCTTTGGTCATCCTCTTCCCTTTCACCTGGGTGTGGCTGGACCCTTCAACTGAAGCATAAACATTGTTAAACATTGCTAGGAAAGCAGATGTACAGTATTTTCACTACAAAATAACTATCTGAGGCAATGCCTGTCAGTTAGCTAGCCTTAGTCACTACGCAAGATCCATATGCTTTACAAGGTCATAATATAAAACATGAAAGGCAAAATGTAGTAATTTCAAGGTGGAAAACCCTGGCATCAAAGACAAATAAAGCCGGGCTAATTGTCAGAATGTCAACATCGGACCCTAATTTGGATTATCAAATGTGAAAGCAGTAGGGAACTTTGAACAAAGTCTGTCTGAGTGGGACTAGGATCATTGTGCCAAGATAATTCCTTGAGTTTTGATAATAGTGATATCAAAATGAAGAGCTGAGGCCACTAGAAAAGGAAAAACCAAGTAGTAATGAATTTTAAAGAGCTTCAGCACCTTGTAGAGATCTCCTGAAATAAAAGGAACAAATGTTTAAGCAAAACCCAATTTGAATTCTACGTAACAATGCAGACTGTCAGTGAAAACTACTCCAATGTCTGTACCCTGACTTCCCGAATCTAAGAAATTCCTGCCACATTGCCAACTTCCTTTCTGAAAGGACTAAGGATGCTCAGGTTCACCCTAAACGGGAATCAAAACATAAAGTGCCTCTGCTGTGCAGTTGTAACCAGCCTAAACCGCTCATGAACCAGAGCTGTCCTTATTGATCACAATGAGAATCACTGCATTAGCCAGATGGCCAGCCTTCAGGAAGCAGGAGCATCCAACTCCAGAGCCTGGGAAGAGACTGCTTGGAACCACATTATCCTTACGTAAACAAACTTCAATACAATAAATAAAAGCACAGATAGCCCTAAGAAATACACTCAGCTACTCAAGTTTTCCCAAAATGGCCAAGGGCAAATGGTCCTGGGTGGGTGGGCAGGGCTCCTTGATGCTGCACTCGTTTCTCCCAGGAATGCAAGTTCTGCCCTGCCCCAGGCTTTACACTGCATTCTGCCCCAGGCTTTACACTGCATTCTGCCCCCTTCATGGTGGTCAGAGTACTGTTTGCTCGCCATTTGGGAGTCCTGTAAATATTTAGCAACAACAATCAAATGGTTATAAAGCTCAAACATTCACCATTCGGAGAAAGGTGCCCATAAGCTTACTGACGTGTGTTAAACACGCCCTGTGCTGACTTCTCGATGCAGCGGTAATTCCCACTGCATTTCACCCCGCCTTTAAGGAAGGAAAATGAAACAAGGATGCTTCAGGCATCCCCAGAGACCAGTGTTGGAGGTTAGGATTTAGTGAGTTCCCAGTGTGCTTCTCTGCAGGTGGCATTTCAAACAGAGAATGTCACAATATTCTGTCTATACCTGCTATTATCTATTTCTATTGGTGTTGTGATTATTCTCAAATTATTTTAACATCTCTAGTCAAAGCAAGCTTCGCTCAATTTCAATTTCTACCTATGGCCTTAACCTTTCTCTTCATTCCCCTGCTAAATATGCCCCTCTCTGAGAGCCCTAGTCCTGTCCACGACCTCACTCAAACTCACCCTTCAACAATGTGGACGGATTCTGTTACCTAGAGCTTCACTGCCCCTTACACACACAAAAGTATTTATTCTCTTCTGCGCACCAAAGTACTTTTTGCACAGTCTTCTGATCACTGTTAGCACAAACACTATGGTGAATTGTTCATACGCCTGCCTGTTTCAGTGGGCAGTGAGCTGGCTCATTCATCTTTGTGTCTCAGTACCTACCAGGACCAGGCACATGGCTGGCACGCATTAGCTGTTCACTGAATTGAACTGAATACAATAAGGAAACTTCCCATTCACTCACCCCACATAGCTTACTTAGGCTTGAACACTGTGAGCATTCGTGCTGAGACACGTTTTAGACGGCAAAAGCAGCTTCGGTGCCCTCTCCGTGCTGGGATCCACAGGGAAAGGGTACTTTAAAAAGCGGCTTAAGTTCTTCTCATGTCTTACGAACTGAGAGGCCACGAAACAGGAAGCTGAGTGTCCCCCATGTGATGACTGTAGCATCCCTGACTTTCTCCCGCCTGGGAAGTCAGCGGAGGGCTATTTACTGTCTCACCCATGTGATGACTGTAGCATCCCTGACCTTCTCCTGCCTGGGAAGTCAGCGGAGGGTTACTTACTGCTCCTGTTCTCTCTCCTGGGTTCATCATGTTCTTTACCCTAAGCTCAATGCTTTTTCTTTTTATATGTATTTTTATTTTTCTTATACCAATAAGCAGCATATAAGAGACTGTACTTTTTTTTAATTTCTCAAAAATCTAAAAAGAATTCTGGGCCTTATGCCAAAGAGTTGTCAATTTTCAAACAAGATTGCCCTACCACTAAGTCAATCATCTTTCTTCTTCCATTAGGAAAGAGATTAAAATAGAATTACACTTCCAAATGTGAGCGCAACATTTTAAAAGCCACTAAGCTTTTGTTTCCTTAATATATACTAGCTTTTTCCCTTTCATTTTCACCCAACAATAAACAAAACAGTAGCATAGTTTCTAGCCTCAAACATCTCTCCTTTCTTCCCATGTGTCCTGATTTGTGAATGACTATTCCAATTAACAGAGTAATGACCAGGAGTCCATGGCAGATGGGCATTTCAACTCGACACTGGAGACATGAAATATTCCCACCACATCCTCATGAAAAAAAAAACAAAAAAACAAATCTTTTACAAAAATATATGACTTAAACAAACAAATATTGGACAACCTGCCATTAGGCCTTTTAAATTAGAGCAATGAATTAGGAAATTAAGTTTGTCCTTATCTAGCCAAGTTAATGTATTGTAAGTATGTATGCATGCATGCATTTTTGTATCTATACATGCATGCATGTATTGTATCTATTAGCCCTGAATCCTATCCTAAGTGTGTGTGTGTGTGTGTGTGCGCGCGCGCGCAGGCGCCAAGATACAGCCATAATGCTTTAGCACTGTTCCCAATGACAGCACCAAACTAGAACCAACACAAATGCCTCCTAACTGTTCACCGGCTGAACAGTATGGTGGAGAACTAAACCATTACTAAACAGCAGAGAAAATGCTCTACACAACCGAGGTGAGCCACACATGGAGTCAAAGTAGCCAGCACAAGGCAATTCCAGGCCTCTCTCTTCTACTGTAGACATGCGCTAGATGACCCATGTGGGCTGTGTCCTTCACAATACAAAGCAGCCATTTTTTAGGTCTTTCCACCTGACTATAAACTGCTTAAGGGTGAATGTTGATTTTATTCATTCTGGGGCTTCCTGAACATCACAGTACATAACAGTTGTTCAGCAAATACTGACTGGACAGACAGATGGATGAATTATGGACAAAGGGAAATCACAAATGGCAAATGCCATGAAGCATAAAAACACAGGTGTCTTGACTTTCCCTACACTTGGAGAACAATTTTAAAAAGTGAGCCTCCTTTCAGTCAGCTAAGTATGGTCTCACAGGACCACATCTAGCAAGCTGCTCTGTTTAACACAGGATAGCTTTGCCTGAGCTCAGTTCAGTTGTCAAATTTTGCCTTTCTCTATTGCAATATGGATGCCAGACTCCTAACCATCTAACCATTAATGATTCCTTATTAAGTACAAAACAAAAAACGCAGCCTTCTCTGTGACTTTCCCGTGAGTTATACAATGTTTCTCTATTAACAAGCACAGCCTGCTGCTCTAGGAGTTGGAATGCCTCCCTCCTCCCAGCTCCCTGCCACTCTCCTATGGACCACAGGCTGCAGCTAGTCTCCTATGGACCACAGGCTGCAGCTAGTCTCCTATGGACCACAGGCGGCAGTTAAGTCTCCTATGGACCACAGGCTACAGCTAGTCTCCTATGGACCACAGGCTGCAGCTAGTCTCCTATGGACCACAGGCTGCAGCTAGTCTCCTATGGACCACAGGCTGCAGCTAGTCTCCTATGGACCACAGGCTACAGCTAGTCTCCTATGGACCACAGGCTGCAGCTAGTCTCCTATGGACCACAGGCTGCAGCTAGTCTCCTATGGACCACAGGCTGCAGCTAGTCTCCTATGGACCACAGGCTGCAGCTAGTCTCCTATGGACCACAGGCGGCAGTTAAGTCTCCTATGGACCACAGGCGGCAGTTAGTCTCCTATGGACCACAGGCTGCAGCTAGTCTCCTATGGACCACAGGCGGCAGCTAGTCTCCTATGGACCACAGGCTGCAGCTAGTCTCCTATGGACCACAGGCGGCAGTTAAGTCTCCTATGGACCACAGGCTGCAGCTAGTCTCCTATGGACCACAGGCTGCAGCTAGTCTCCTATGGACCACAGGCTGCAGCTAGTCTCCTATGGACCACAGGCTGCAGCTAGTCTCCTATGGACCACAGGCTGCAGCTAGTCTCCTATGGACCACAGGCGGCAGTTAAGTCTCCTATGGACCACAGGCTGCAGCTAGTCTCCTATGGACCACAGGCTGCAGCTAGTCTCCTATGGACCACAGGCGGCAGCTAGTCTCCTATGGACCACAGGCTGCAGCTAGTCTCCTATGGACCACAGGCGGCAGCTAGTCTCCTATGGACCACAGGCTGCAGCTAGTCTCCTATGGACCACAGGCGGCAGCTAGTCTCCTATGGACCACAGGCTGCAGCTAGTCTCCTATGGACCACAGGCGGCAGTTAAGTCTCCTATGGACCACAGGCTGCAGCTAGTCTCCTATGGACCACAGGCTGCAGCTAGTCTCCTATGGACCACAGGCTGCAGCTAGTCTCCTATGGACCACAGGCGGCAGTTAAGTCTCCTATGGACCACAGGCTGCAGCTAGTCTCCTATGGACCACAGGCGGCAGCTAGTCTCCTATGGACCACAGGCTGCAGTGAGCTAGCCACTGCATGTGAAGGGGTGCTGGCTGGAGCGAAGCCCTGCAGAGAAAGTGCTAGTTTACGGCGGTTTCAGCACCAACGCACCTGCTGTCCTACTCATATGTACATTTAATTCTCGGCATAATGTACAGAATTATATGCTGTTCTGTGTCTGTTTGTTCTGATTCTGTATACTCCTAACTAGTTGGTATTCTCAATTGTTCGCTTTGAAAACCACGCAACTTTCACTAGGCCTCTTTGTTGACAGTGTCTGTGAAGCAGGGCACAAATAAATGGCATGCAGAGTATTATATGCAAAAAAGAAAAAATCATGACTCCAAGTAACGTAAGGAAGCCTACCCAGCCTGCAGCCACTAATACAGCTTCCTTTACCTTCTAGATTCCTCACTTCTGAATACACTTTCACACTCTGCTGCTATGATGGGAGGAATTAAAGCACAAGGGGCAGTGACTTTTCAACAGCTGCTGGTAAATCTAGAACATTATAACTGTTCTTTTCCTAGAAAATCTGAACACTTGTGTTAAAAGCTGTATTTCTACAATTAACATTAACAGTCTGTTCCACATAAACAATGTCATTTACACCTGTAAGTTGTGACAATACATGCCACTGAATTAACTATGGGATGGGGAAGAGGTACAAAACAGGATATACGAGCAAAGAAATAATATGCTAAGACAGCATTTAAATTGTACGAATTACACTTGCTTTTGTTCACCAACCTTCACATTCAGCAGGGAACATACTGTTCAATAGTTAAGATTCATCTTGGCTAAGCTTATAAACTATAGACGATGAAGCAGGAGAATTGCTTAAGCAAAAGAGGTTGGGACCAGCCTGAAACACCCCACCTCAACCAAGAAACTCCCTCGTCCTCACCCACACTTACTAGCCGAGGCTGCTTTTAGTTCTAAGGTTATTAGGCTTTTGTCTTCTGTGCAGGCTGATGTGACGCGTTACTATCAGTAGCCATCTTGGGTACTTCAGTAAATAACTGGCATTTGCCTTTTACTCACGAGTCCTATATTCATGAGTCCTATAAACTTAAAAAAAAAAAAAAAAAAAAAAAAAGCTATTCTACTTTCCTCTTAGATGCAGAAGTTTAGGTGCCAGTGCTACAAGTAAACAGACTTACAATACATGGTCATCACACCCACCACACTGCACCTTTTAAAGCTCCTTGGCATGGACACAGTCTATCCTTCCTCTGTGCTGTAGTCTTTTTCTTCGTTTTAGCAGGGCTTTGCCTTAACTCATGTGGCCCCCTTGGTCTCTCAGATGGAGGCAATGGGGTCAAATATAAGAGTTCTGATTCAGCAAGCAAAATAAACAGCAGATGATAAGCAGGTGAAACACATTTGGGCTGGTGTAATTAAAATCATCAGGAGTATTTCAGACCAAAAATCAACAGAGACTGAGAAGACAGACAAGCTGCACAGTTTTTTATAGAACACACTAGCTCGATTCCAGGGAAAAGGAACCATAGAGCAATCTCTACCTTCTGGTAGTTTGAGCACACCTGCAAGTTTTACCTGTCAATTTTCTTCCCCCGCCCGCCAACCTTTGGCTTTTTCGAGGCAAAGTTTTTCCTGTGTAGCCTAGGCTGTCCTGGAACTCACCTTGTAGAGCAGGCTGGACTCGAACTCAAAAGATCCCCCTGCCTCTGCCTTCAAGTGCTGGGATTAAATAAAGGTGTGCACCACCACACCCAGCTAAACCTTTAATCTTTATCTTCCATCTAGAAGGTGGGGCTCATCCATGTATCCTATCATAATGTACACTATTTAATGATGAGTCAGTGAATGTCTGCTATGAAAACATGTAAGCGTGAATACTAGACTTACTCTAAGAGCTGGTGAGAACATTCACCCAAACCCACTGAGGTAGAATAGACCAGAAAAGTCCGTAGTGAGTAAAGACTCCTTGCAGGATCTAGCCCAGTGGCAGCAGGATCTGTAGAACATGGGAGGTGTATGTACCTAATGAATAGTGTGGCCCAGATTAGAAAAGGTCTTAATGGGTGAACTGTAATACATCTAAAACAAACAGCCCCAAGACTATCACCCTGGACATGCATCACAAGAATGCTACTGCTAGAGTAGTCCAAAGAGTCCAGCTGATGTCCACATGGCTGACATCGCACTTGTTCATCTGTACTGGCTACGACAGGGTCATAATTAACTGCTCAGCTTTGAGTGCCACAATCAGAACCCAGGCCCCTCATAATATCATGCAACAATTTCCTCTGGGATCCTGCACAGAGCCTCCCTAAGAAGGAAAGTAAACAACTAACTCAAAATAGCTTCAGGAAGTCCCTAAAACTGACCAGATTCACTAGGCACCTTCCTCCCAGAGAAAGAATGAAGACTCTTACTCATTTCAGGCTGTTGAGACACTCTCAGACAAACCAAGCTAGAAGAAGCCTCTTAGCCAAGATAAGCTGCCAGGAAGAGGTTAGACCAACTGAGTCACTCAGAACACTCTTCATCTTGTTGAGCTGCCTGTAGGCTGTGTAGCGTGATCTAGGTTCCCGGCTTCTGTGAGCTGTCACCAGTGCTGGGGTGGGCTTTGGGGACACAGCTGTCCTTTAGTCATTTCTGCTCCTGTGAGTAACCCCAATGAACCCCACTGGTTCACCAAGTTGTACTTCGCTGATCTGTACATGAGCTGCCTATTTGTGGTGAGTAGACACATGTAGTATTTCCCCAGGAAAAGAAGTCACACAACACAGTTACCAGGCAAGTGTTCGATCATCAAACTACAATCCAAACTGCAGATTATTTTTTCTTAGCCACAGAACAGCACACTAAACTCTAACTGATGGCATACCACCTTTAATCAAATTTCAAAAAAATGAAAATTAGCTCCCTTGCTATTTAGAACCCACCACCATCGCAAACTAACAGCCTCAGAAAATGCCATAAATTCATTCCCTATTTAATCAACCCTGATTTTAAAACAATCCCTAACAGTTGTTTAAATATGCATAGCTAGGTTTGGAATAGTTATTCTGATTTAAAGCAAAGGAACATCTGTTTATGAGCACAGACTGACAGCAGTTTGGCACATCTATCAGAAGAAATCAACTGCAAGCTTAATAAGCATTATTTGTATTCCACATAATACTATTTGTCCCTTGTAGCCACTGCAGTAATAAAACACACTCAAACCCATTTAGTGTGTACTAAATTCAAGGTACCTAGGCAAAACACTGAATATCCCATTTGATGGTTCTCAGCCCATAAAGCCCAACTTTTTAAAGTATTACTACCATCTGGTTACTAGTCTGTGTTTACCAAAACAGTGGCTAGGCACACATTTCCATAGCAGCTGTGGTCAAAAACTTTAAATCAATTCATTTGGCTAAGTGAAAACTCTTCGAGGGAAAAATAAATATAGCATTTTGAATATATGTTTAAAATAAATTTCATTACTGGTCCTTATAGCCTTCTTAAAGACAAAATTAACAAGAACGTAAGTTATATCTGAGACATCTTCCCCTGCTCAATCATTCATCAAATTACAGGATGCCCACCCAAGTCAAGTGATTTGTCCCTGACCTGACAATGATTAGCTGGGCCCTGTCCAGCACACCGGTGTCTCCTAGTGTGCAGTACTAAGTGTTCATAATGGAGTCCACAGGATTGGAAATATACTCAGGATAACACATATGGAAATATTATAAGTTCCAAGTATTTTAACAGGATCTAACATTTCCACCCAATATTAACAGCTTCTCAAAGATTAAAAACTCAACTTGTGTCTCATAACTGTGGTAAGAGCTAAAAGCATTCTGCAAATTGTATTGTTGATTTTACAAACACTATCCCTTTTCATTTTTCACATTTTTTCCCAAAAACATTTCCATAAAACTAACTATATATACCAATCCTGTTTCTGTGGTCAAGAGACTAAGCCACTGCTTAAGAAATTGTTTTTCACATGTATTTTTGAGTGTGTCTGTGTGTGGAAGTGTGCACTCTCCACAGCATGGATGAAGGTGTCAAATGTGCACGCTCACGTCAGTTCTTTAATCTGCTGGTCTCGGGATTCAGCTTAGCTCATGAGGCTAGCTGGCAAGTACTCCCATGTAGACCTTCCTGCAGGTCCACAGCTGCCAGGCTGCTACTTCAAATCAACATTCATTTCTTAGCTCAGAGAGAAAGCATTAAATACCATATTGCAGGCTTTCTTCTAAACAGAAAGCCTTTTCCTAATTAGAACTACCAAACTTTTCAAATGGCATCTTTCCTAAGAAACAAATCTAATCTCCAAACGCAAGTATATATTTTCCATGCCTAGTAGGGGGAATAAAAGGCAATAAAGCCAAAGGAAATTTATAGAAATCCTTTGTTATTAAAATCACTCTAATAAGGCTTAAGGAAACAACATTTCAGAATGTGAGTATTCTAACCTTATTTGTGTTAGTCATCATCCTTGCTTTGACCAAAATAAATTCAGTTTTTCTTCCTTTTGCACAATTTCTAAGAATTAAAAAACATAAACAACCCATCTAAACTAAGCATATGTTGCATTCTATAAAGCACTCAACTCAGGGGGAAAAATGGTCATTACTAATGATGTTCTCTGCCATGGCCAGAGAAACTTCTCTCTGCCCTGAGTCACGTGTACCTGGTCACAATGCCAACAGTAAGTGGCTACTGAGTGCCTGGCCCTATAGCTACCCTCCAAGGCCCCGGGGCAGAAAGAATGCAAGAGCAAGAGGTGGGAAGGAGGGCTGTGAAACACTGTCTTTTGCACAGCCATTACGAACAAGAACACACAATAGTTGTGGGGACACACACACACGATGAAAGTGGAGTAGTTGGAAAGAGGAAGTGGGGTGAGAGAGTGACGGGTGAATACGATCACAATACAATTTATGAATGTCGGATGAATGAACAGTGTGAAGTTGCTGTTTCTAGGTGGACTATACCTAGCACAAACTAAGGGCAAGGCCACACCAAACTTACAGAAATAAATGGAAGCAGTGTTGTTCACATCTGACAGGACACAGCTGGAAGAGGTCAGACCAAGCATTAGAGGTCAAGGTTGTTAAGGCTGTGATGCAAAGGCAGCCCAGTGAGGACCACACAGCACCATCACAATCACCTCAGCAGCCTCAGTGGGTACCCAGGGAACAGTGAGCAAAGCTCCGAGGCCTGTCGGTCTTTATTTTGGCTGCGGTGGTTCTAGTTAAGCCTCACTCTGCTTTTTTTGTTCCAATTTTGTTTTTCTCACACGCCACCTTGATTCCCCGCGTATGAATTAAACCCTAATGTTTTCTGTATAAGCAGTCAGGGTTTCCACTCAACAACTTCAGCTCTTCCTACATTCAAGCCAAGCACAGGGCAAAGTTTAATGTTTGGGAGAAAAGCGAGGCAAAATTGTTTTGAGATTCTCTGTGAAAAACAACCTGTTGTATTAGAACAAACAGCAGCTTGTTCCTATCAGGCCTTTGTCTGACAAGTCGGGGCTGGCCAGGAAGGTCGTTTATGCCTCAAAGCATCAAATTAACATTGGGAGACAAGAATTTTTAAAATGGCTATTTGTTTCTGTTCTGTGCATGGCTAGCGTAGTTCATAAAAGACAGAAGAGAAAAAAGTTCACTATTCTCTTAGCCAAGCTCCGAAAAGATGCCCCCTACCCCGCCCCCCAAAAAAGGCAATGACAAAAAGCACACAAAGCTCCAAACTTTCCTCGGACAAACTCAACCTGGGTTTCATCTCAACATATGTCATGTATCAATGCAGCCTCATTTTCAAACAGAAGATCTAAGAGGGCAGCTGCAGGGGCCAAAGTGTGAACCAGAGAGACGGAGAGGAGCCTAGTTAGTTATCCTAAGATGGTGTCTGATGCATCTCCAACAACACCAAATGAGGCTCTTCCCTCTCATCCAAGGCCTCTGCCCTAACATCTTTCATAGCTACCCAGGACAAACTCCCAGTTTATTTACAACTATCCTGCTTCTAACATGGCATGTTTCCCCAAATTTTTATTTATTTTCACAAGACAGCTCTATGTTCCTCTACATTTAACTGCACGCCATCATTACTAACTGGAACCTTCCACTGTGTAAATATTAATTCAAATCAGCAAACACTCCAGTTACACTGGAATTATCATGATGACAGAAATTATTGGACACTTTATGAAAGTCATTTTCACTTTACACATAAATACTGGAAACAACACAAATATCCCTTACATTAAGGAAAATAGGCAGGCATGATGGGTCTGACCTGTGATCCTAGCATTAAGAGTCTGGCTCAAGAGAACTTCTACAGACAGCCTAGACTATACAGTGAGTTCCAGAATAGCCTGGACTACATCATGTGGCCCTCAAAATAATAAGTAAGATTTTGAAAAATGAAGATTTAAGATTAAATATACAGCTAAAAATAAGAGTAGATGCTGGGGAGACAGCCATGGGCAGAAATGTTTGCAGGGCTGACATCCAGGTCCCTGCACCTATGTAAATGCCCAGCAAGAGTGGCAGCCCGCCTGTACTCTAGCGTGGGGGCGCTAGAGTTAACTCGAGATGCTGTCTCAATACATGAGAGGAGTGGAAAGGCACAGTATATAGGCCTCCAAGCTCTGAACCACATGTACACACGTGCATGTGCACCTCAAACATGTGTGAACATGCATGCGCACCACACACAGACACACTAATAATATATAGATAAACCGCTACTATCAATTCAAAATAAGCTCCAGATGAAATCAGCAGGCTGAAGAGACATGTGCTTCTGCACGTTACTGCACCACTTCACAAGACCCAAGAAATGTAAACAACCAGAGTGTCCATCACAGCGAAGGGATAAAGAAAAACTGGTATGCACACACAACAGAGTACTGCTTTTCCATTTAAAAAAGAGCAAAATCCTGTCACGTGCAACAGCATGAAAACAACTGGACACCATATGACAAGTGGTATGTTAAGCGGGGCACAGGAAGCCAAGTACTGCATTGTCCTATTCATCTGCGGGGTGTGGAACACAGACCTGACAAAAGTGAGCCGTACCAGAGAGTAAGAGTAGGGGAAAGGGAAGAGACGGGAGGGGCTGAGCAATGGCCACCCAGTTACAGGTAGCGAGGACTAAGAAACTGGTGTTCTATTGCATGCTGTACTCAGAACTACAGAAATGCTTCCTGCAAAGCTTAGTCTGATGGACTGTGTTCTAAAACACTGAACTTATTGTGAAGATTTTCACTGTAAGATATAATGTTTGAGGACAGATGTTTGATTTGAACATCATGGATTACACATGTATTGCAATATCCCATCACTCCATAAATTGTTGACTATGATTAGGCATAGACTCCAAAAAACATGCTCAGTCCATGCAATTACGTGTCTAAAAGTGTGTGTTCTGATGTCACAGTCAGTACCTAAAATCATGTCTAATTCTGCAGTTTTCTCAAGCCATTTCCCACTTCCACTCCTCACTGCTCAACTCCCTTGTAAGCCACTTTCTGTGTCCTAAGTATCTACCCATGATCAGGGGTCTCAAGAGTCACTTTAGAGAATACAGCCTCCTCCTGGGCCTCACCCTCCTTAACATCTCTGTGGCATCTAACACTACACCATACAACTGTGACTTGGCTTCTGAAGCACTGCACCAACACGATGCTCCCTTCACACTCACCACGCCTGGACACCTTCCAATGAGCACGCATGTACCCACATATTCCTGAAATCTGCTTGCCCTTCCTACAGATCTACTCCACTGCACAAGTCCTGGGATATCAGCCACACAAGTGACGAGGCGATTAGTGCTCAACGGAGCAGAGCAATCAAGAATCCTATCCCTGGACTGACCTTGGTACACTTGAGGCTTCCATTCCCTAGACACTAACTGTCACCCCCTACTTCCCACCAAGACACACAACACTGACCACCAACCATGACTACCCCCACGCACACAGCTGAACTCAAATCTGTACTGTCCTTCCTATTTTCTTTCGGCCACCAATCTAATCTTCTCCCTGATCAAGTCTTTGCCAGCTACTTCCATAAGGATGATATCTAATTTGTACTCTCCAAGCATCTGACTCTAAACACCTCATGCTTGAATGGCACATGGCTGGCTCTGTCTCCTGCCAAAGGATGTACCACTTCCAGACGTGTCAGCCTTCATTTCCCTTCTCATGGGTACAGCAGACCTAGCCAAGTCTTCTCCCAAATTCTTCTTATCTTTTGCCTTTTTCCCCATTTCCAATGCTGTCCTCTACGTTAAACCTCACTCCCCATCTTAGATAAATGGGCACTCTGGCCTAGCACCTTGTGCTCGAGCTAGCACTGTCAGTGAAACAGAAAAGTACTAACACCTGTTCTGCCAGAGATCAAACTACATTCTGTAGGAAGACTGTGGGCCCTGGGGCCCTTGCCCCCTCCTATCTTCCTATTTTCTCAGTGTACTCACCCACCCACCCACCCAAAGTTGCTGCTGTCTGTGTAAAAAAAAAAAGAAAAAAAAAGGAAAACAAAACTAGAGGACCCCTATTTCTTCATCAATTGAACCCCGCCCTCAGTAAAAGCCTTCTACAACGGGAACGCATCATGTTCTCAGCAGCAAAGCCCTTGGAAAAAGTCTGCACAATGTGTAGGCACTCAGTAAGTATGTCAGAAATTCAACTTCAAACAAGTGGCAACCAACATCTGATCATCCTGCTAACTTACAAGCACTTTTAAACTGAGATGCTCCTAAAATTTCAAAACAATACAATAAAGATGTAGTGGCCCATGAATTTGAAGTACATTTTTTCTCTGAATTACTGAGAGTTTTTAAATGGACCTAAACTATTGACAATATTTTCTCTTTTACTCTTCATGACTAAGTTTTGACATAGTTTAAAGCACAGAGCTCCCCAGAGTGTCAGAAACAATAGGGGAAAAAAATTGAAAACACTAAAAGTGAGAACAGATATAATATGAACATATTCAATGAAATGTGACCATGTTCTCTATCCTTTCTTCAACTTTTGTAATTAAAAATAAATAAATAAATAAATAAATAAATAAATAAATAAAGTAGCCCAAGAAATGACCAAAACAGAGCCGGCATGGGTGGGCATGCTTCTTATCCCAGCAGTGGGGAGGCCCAGGCAGAGGGGCACTGAAAGTGTTAAACCAGCCAGGGCTAGAGCTAGAACCCATCTCAAAGAGAAAGAAAACAAGCCACTAGAAGAGCTTTTAAAGCAAGGACCAACTTCATTTAGAAGAAACAAACAGGCCAAGTGATTTATCTCAACAGCTCATTCCTATGTCTTAGACACCGCTGAGGGAGGGGATGTGACATTTCTTAATAATTGAGTCAAAACAAGTGTCTGTCTTCTTTACAACTAAAAAGACAATTCTGAATAAATGATAGCTCCCTTAGGTGCTGCTCACTGTAGACATCAAGTCCCCCATGGTCTCCACCCCAACACACACACAAGGAGCCAGCATAATGTTATGCAGGAACAAAGGAAGCCACCGATTGGCTAAGGGCATCTCAAAGAAGTGAGTACTTTAAAATCTTCTTTTATAGAGAGGACCAAAAAACATTTGATAATTTATAAGAATTTTGTTAAAACTTAATGTTTGCTGTGTCAAAAATAAACACAGTGGAACACATATAAAACAAGCCTCTGAAGCCGGCAGTTTAAATGTTTTGCAACCATTTTAGTAAAAAATGAGACTGGGCATGCATCCCCAGTAGAGGCCAAGTCTGGAGGGAAAGTCTGATGAGGAGCAAGATTTCTGTGGGCTCAAATATCCCCCCACAGATCGCCTATTAGTTCCAAGAGAAAAAAATAATAGCTAATTAGTGAAGTGATTGGAAAGCATTTTGACTAATGATCACAATTAGCACCACCATCAAGGGGCAGACAGACTTCTTACTCATCAGCTGTGATGCCTTGCAAAGGAGGAATTACTGACACAGAACAGGTGAGAAAAAGACAACCTCAACCTAACCAAAAGAAAATACCATCAAAAAACTGAGTAAGGAAGTTCCATTTTTAAAAAAAGGTTAAGCACTCTATTCTTTAGAATGTTAAGTGTCACAAAAGGTAAAAGTCTGGAAATACTCCAAAATAAAGGAAGCTAAGGAAACAGGAAAACCAAATGCAATGCCTGACCTGAACCAGATCCTGCGCTGAGGGTTAAAAAAAAAAAAGACTTTATAAAGAGTATTACTGGATCAACTGACAGAATAGCTATAGCAGTGGGTTATTTAAAACCTATCTATGTTAAATTTACTGAAGACGACAACTGTTCTGCCAGTGCTTTTGTAAGAGAAAATTCATAGAGAATACACTTTCTAGTGATTTTGAAAAATTCGTATGCGTTTAAGTGTGTTTGCTGGGTACTTATCTGGGGCAAGAGCAAGGTACTAACCGGTGGAGCAAAATCAGTGTTGTTTGAAATGTCCACAGTATCTTCACCCTCAACGACTTCTCTAAGCCTGAAATGATGACAACTTTAAAAATATCTAGGGATGCTGAGATGGCTCAGTAGGCAAAGGCGCCTGCCACCAAGCCTGTCAGGCTGGGCTCAACACCTGGAACCAACTCTTGCTAGTTGTCCTCTGACCCCCCACAGCATGCTGTGGTATACCTAGACCCACAAATTAATCTAACCTTCACACACACACACACACACACACACACACACACACACACACACCTACATCCCCACCTCAATGTTTTGCCATTTATATAATAATGTGTCCACATTAAATAACTAATGCTACCATGATTGTTTTTACAATCTGTCTTGGGGGAGGGTAACATGCACCTGGGTGCAGGTGCAGGCAGTAACTGGAGGCACTGGATCTCCTGAAACTGGAGTCACAGACTGCTGTGACCCACGCAGCATGGTGCTAGGAACCACACACTGGTCCTCTGCAACAACAGCATGAGCTCCTACTGCCAGGGCCACTTCTCTAACCCTGAGAGCCCAAATTATTATGCCACAATATTATATGTCTCCCAAACAAGAGCGACACTCCTGCATGGACTGGCTACTGATTGGCACCAGGCTAGCAGTGAGGGCTGCAGCACCCTGAAAAACTACTAGGAAAAAGTACAAACAAGAAGCTTTGAAATGGGGGGCGGGGGGGAGACACGACGCTAGCACAGTGGTTCTCAACCTTCCTAAGTCTTCCTGCAATACAGTTCCTCGTGTTGTGGGAAATTGTTTTCCTTGCTACTTCATATGTAATATCGCTGCTGTTATGAATCATAATGTAAATGTCCGGCAGGTGTGAGATATGTGACCCCTGTGAAAGGGCCGTTCACCCCACAGGTTGAGAACCACTGGCCTTGACCGTCCTTATCAGCATCCTCTCTCCCCAGGCATGGCCTGAGTCTCAGCCCTGGCTTCTTCTCTGTCCCTCACCTAAGGAGACAGTCTCTTCTGTTGTATTTTATCCTGGTGTTGCCTTAAGTTCTCAACAACACAATGACAATTCTCAGGAAGTTGGTTATTTTAAAAAAGGAAAACTAATAAAGCACCCTTCCTTATACGTTACTCAGTATGAGGTAACCTAAGCGCACATGTTTACTCAGGTCCTTTCGCTTTTAGAAAGCTGAATTCCTTCACATCCTATCTTCTACCGCCACGTGTCACTGGCGACTGACTACACAGCAAGTTGTAGGCACTACTCCTCTTAGCAATCCTGACCTTTCAAGAACTGCACTCTCAGGTGCCCTGGCACCTTCAAAACCTGACTGGCCATTAACATTGGTCATAAAAGCTTTGAAAGGGAGGGAGTAAGAGGTCTACTAAAAACAAACTGCTGAGGACATGAGGTGGGGAGCAGCTCTGCTGTAGGGAGGAGGTAAGAGGATGTTTCGACAGAGGTGACTTAACTGTGTCCACGGTCAATAGTGCACGGGGACAATTTTTTAACCATGTGTCTTTGGCTGTTGTCTTGTCTTGTCTACAACACTACAGATGGAACCCGTAGCCTGACAACCTGCGCAAACAGTCTACTGGAGACACACACCCTGCCAGTGCCTAAAACTGCAAATGGAAACAAAATGTTTAATTTTTGAAAACTTGAAATGCCTTGTTTCCAACACACTTGCTTTTGTTTTATGATTCTGAGCACTAGGGTTATTGTCTTGTAGAATTTGTGCAGTTCTGAATGTGGTCACTGTACACTGGCAGTGGGACTCAGGGCTGAGCTACATGAACCAAAGCTCACCATCGGGATAGTGCGCTCTGAACCTTGCCGGAGACCTGCTTACACTCTTCGCCAACTACCAGCTGCCTCTGTCACTTGCTGCTTCTGTTCATCTCAGAGAGGATCTAGCACAAAGGCAACCTCTGTGACCCCTACATAATGAGTCCCAAGTTAGACCAGTAGAAAAGCTACTGATTTTAGTAACCCTGCTAGAAGCCATGGTATAGAAGAGTTTGACGTTCCACTGTGTGGGTGGGAAAGAGCTTTCTTTCCATCTGTGGCTAAATATATCAATTACTGGTCTAGGAATAAAAGATAAGCCTATTACACTGTTAAATTTTTCAGAAGTAACCTAAGCAGTTAAGGTTTTAACTATATAACTCAATAACTCAATATATAACTATATAACTCTATAACTCAATCTCATACTGTTATTTGACTAATCTCCAAAGCATGCTACTATTTCCCAATTCTGTTTAACTATCTGTACAGGATGATACCTTCCAAGCAAAGATGAAATAATTTTAAAGTTACTGTACAGATTAAAAATCCTGATGCCAGTAGTTTCTATAATGGCCACAAAAAAATTACACTTCATAAGCATTTCACAGCTGGGTGGTGGCGGCACACACCTTTAACCCCAGCACTCAGAAGGCAGAGGCAGGCATATCTCTGTGAGTTCCAGGACAGCCAAGGCTACGCAAAGATGGATGGATGGATGGATGGACGGACGGACGGACGGATGGATGGATCAATAGATGGATCAATGATTGATAGATATAGATTTTCCCAATTCAATCAGCACATCAATCTTTCATTAAATGGTAAGATAAAAAATAAGTTCAAGTCTATACTTTGCTTAAGTGGCAGAGTCAGGCCTCAACCCAGACCTACTAAGTGTAATCTCCAGGCTATTTCACTCAAAACATGGGTACCCTAACCTAACTATACATCTAACACCAGCCTAGATCGTTTTGTGATCTGTTGCATGTTCTCTTTTGTATAATTAATGCACTCAGAAGGTAAGGGCTACACACTATCACTGTCTTAAGAAGCGTATCTGTTAGGACAAACGTCTATCAGAGACATGCATTGATGGAAAAGGAATGTGATTCTAGGTGAGCCTTGTCTAGCAGATATTTCTCCAGTGATGACATGTTCCATACCTGAGTTATTTAACACATTAACCACCTGAATTGCAAAATCAAGAAACCGGATATGTCTAGTGATATTTAACTGAATTAGTTTAAATTGATATAGTGCAAGGTACCTAGTGTGCCTATTTTGCTGGGTAATGCAACTCTGTACCTGGACGCCTAGAAGCAGAGCTTAATCTTAACATCTGAATGTTGCAATGTATCTGTGATACACAAATAAAAATGAACAGTAACTTAATAGTGGGCCCAGGTACAGCATTGGTTTACTCAGTAGGTTCATGGAACTGGAATGGATGTGATACCATCAACAGTAACACAACCAGCAAGATAATGGCAGAATTATCTTAGGATCTTTGTAAACTCCTCTGGGCAGCTAAATCCAATGAGTGACTGCAGATGCCAAAATCTGTTGCTGACAGTATCACCTACAAAGGGAAAAGGCAATTCAATCCCACAGGCTATGGTGGCTTTCTTGGTAGAAAATTCAGTCTGCATGGGAAGACCCACCAAAAAAATCATAAACACAGGCTGAGAAATGTGAAAAGCACACTGTTCTTGGTAAGTGAGTCAACACTGTATCTGTGCTTTAAAGAACCCAAGGAAGCATCTTCAAAGCCATGCCATGCCCTCTCTTCTGTCCCTACAGCAGCATGCCCACACTACAGTCCAGCATGACCTTCCTGTCTTCTCCCTTCACTCACTCACCTGGCAAGGCACTAGATTTCATTTAAACAAAAATGATAGGGTTTTACAGAAAATTCTCCTTTGGGTTAAGGTTATTAAGCCTTTCAGAACCCCTTGGGGAGGTTTTATAACTTCCATGAACAAAGGCAGGTGTCACTTTCTATTGCTTTAGTATAGTCCACCTTCAAAGCACCTCAGCAGTGTTAGCAACAGGACTGGACAGGATCGCAAACCCAGTCTTGGTTCTGATTCTTCATCTACTAGCTATGTAAAGCACTGAAAGTGACAACTTTGCGCTGTCTCAGCTTATCCCTTTGTATATTGATAGGATGCTTAAATCATTCCTCATCTTCTAATTCTAAAACTACAATTTTGTGATATTTCCATCATTTCAGGTCTTTGCTGGAGCTTCCTAATTACAATCACTCGATCTCCTTCTTCACACATGCACACACATGCATGTACACAGTGACTTAAATAGCAAAACCAACTGTGTATGTTCTGCTTCAGTCAATCCACTCCCCAAAATATATACCAGTAGTTTATGCATAAAAAAGACATCCGTGCATTTATAGTATTTCAAAATCAAAGTCCTAGCTGACGTGATCACACATGCCTATAACCTCCCAGCACTTAGGAATCACAGCATGAAGACTTCAAATTTGAGACCAGCCTCAGGTTACATATTACAGTGAGATCCTGCCTCAAAAATAGAAATGTAAAAAGCAAGTAAGTAAATAAATAGGGGCAGGGGAGATGGTGCAGGTAAGAGTGCTTGCTGAATAAGCAAGAAGACCTGAGTTCAGACCCCAGCACCCAAATAAAAGCCAGGCCTGTCAGAGCATATATATGTGTATACACACACACACACACACACACACACACACACACAGTAGCTGGCAAGGCAGCTGGCTACAGTATGAAGGCTCTTTGAGTGGCGGGAGGTGGGGGTGGGGGGGAGGCGCTTCACTAAAACACTCCCAAAGGACAGGAACTACTAGAATCAAATGCATGATTCATATCTCATGAGCAATGAGCTCCTAATCACTTGCCTAAAAAACCTCATCTGCTAGTCATTCACCACTTCTGAGAGAATCTTTGAAAAGAGCACCACCACACCCCTAGGAATCAGAGTTGTGTATGCTCTGACAGGCACATACTCAGCTAAGAGGAAGATCAAAAGCAGCAAGCCATCTGATGCAGGGGCTCCTGAACTCTCTACTACTGGAATTCCTAAGATTCTTATTAAAATATTCAAGACGCCTCATGGTTTTCAGGAGAAGTGATGAACCTCCATGATGAGAAACTTCAATGGTAGGTATGACCAGGTAAGAAATACCACCTCTGCATGGGTCTGTGCAGGTACCTGGCTAAAGAACTAACTGAGGGGAGACACTTTTCCCACATGGGGAAACTAGTGCTTCTGAGCCTCTCTTCCCTTGGCCCTGCGGTATATACATCGACTCTATCACATCTGTCACTGTTGTCGCCACCCTTCAATGACATCACAATCCACTTTTTGAGACTTCCAACGTGGACTGAATGTCAGCGCAGAAATCCTCCAGGTCCTCAATGCTAGATCAGGACTGTTTATCTACCTAGCCTCAAGGATTGTACAGCTACCAGGTTCTCAGCTTTCAGTGTGCAGATAATCACTGTTGGATTACTAAGCACATATGCTGTAGGCCGATCTAATAAGCCCTATGTAAGTTCCTCTAGAAAGCCCTGACCAATAACACAGTAGGAAAATCCCAAGGCTTACTACACATGACTCATCGTTTTGAACAGGTTTCAGTAAGGTAGGAGGAAAACAGCTCTATCCAAACTTACTACCTGTGCCAACCTTCCTCTGTATTCCTTTGCAGAATCTGGATTATGTGAGCATCCTATGGGTGCCCTTTGTTCTGCAGTCTCTTGTGCAGACACTGTGTCTCCATCTGGCCTGTTTTGCCTTCAGGGACTCCTAGGACCACCACACTTCATCCATCCACCTTACCTGTAAGACAAACAGACTGATAATGATCTGTGATTTTGCTGACAGTAAACTCGGATTGCTGGTGTTCCAACCCCTGATAAAGTTATCTAGAATAACTTAAGCTCTCATTACCTCTCACTGGTAAATATTTTATGAAGGCTTTTGTCCTCATGTTCTCAGTTGTTTTAAAACAAAATTTAAAGATCTAACTTTTCCCTCTGGGACAGAATGTAGCATACGCACATTTTATAACTTCGGCTGATCCAAACGCAGATACCAAAAGATGAGTTTTAAGCAACTAGTGGTGTTCTCTTTAATGGTGATCTTTGTGCAGTGGAGAAAGGAATCCAGAAACTCATATGGCCAGTCACATTTCTCATCCTATACTGCTACATGCAAGTTGGTGTTTTTATTCTAATCACTGCCGTAAAGTAAGCGGGCGCGTGCACACACGTGCTTAGAAAAGAAAACACCAATTACTACAATACTATTATAAAAAAAAGTCAGGACACCCTTAAGTCCTATCAGCTTAGTACTCAGCACTTAAACCTTCAGGAATGGATGACTGAGCATGTTGCCTTTGCCAAAAACAAGACCCAAATTTTTGTGTCTTAGCCTATGGCTTCTTTCACATGCTAAAACCCTACTGACTAACAAGATGGGTGAGTGCCATGATGCCGAATGGAATCATCAAGACCACACAGAAGTTTCTTAATACTACCACTTTTATAAATTAGGGGTTCCTGAAACAAGCTACCCAAAGCCTGAACTAATGAGGTAACTTAAAGTAGCCAGCCAAACAGCCTTTCTTTGTTGACCTAGTCAAGTATTTTAAGTTTTCCTAGAAGGTCGGTGATCTCTCTTCACAGTTTTTACACCAGTACTACCTGCCCCATGGTCACCACCCCTGCCTCTCACTACCTAAAACACCTGCCGTTCCACACAATAGGTAGCAAATTCACTCGTGATCCTGACTCACAAACTCTTAGCTTTAACTAAGGAAAACAATCTAATTAAGTCAAGAAAAACAAATGTGCTGACCAGTGAAGTTAACCATCACAGAAAAGGGGCTGGGTAGGACAAGAACAGCTCTAAGTATAATAAGATGCCATGGAGGCTAAAGCCAACATTTTTCTTCAAAGGCTAAAATGCCAGTCTCAGTAACCCAGAGCTATCATGTCCAGAGTGGTTTCCTTATTGATATATTCAAATTTGGCTCTTTTGCACACAATGTCCTAACTTTCTGATCTCTGCTTTACAAAACAAGGGCTTCTTAGATTTCTTTCTCATGCCAAGTAAATATGAAAGTGGATTTTAGTAACAAAAGTCAAGGGCCCACTATCCAGCAAAACAACACCTTCCTGTTCCCTCACCTGAAAAAAAGAATCAGCAAAAGATTTTAGTCTCTCCCATTCTCAGAAAGAGAAAAAAAAAAAAAAACCTAGAAATGATATGTAAATTATATTTGATTTTGTTATTAGAATTCTGACTTAAGAAAAAGCTGTTGCCTTTACTACAAAGTAGCATTATTGATAGTAGTGAGAATACTAAACCGGCTAGGCCAAGGCTTCTGTTACTCTCTGGCTCACAATGCGACCCCACCCACTCGCTGTCTGTTACATGAAGGTCCCGCCCCGCCCAGGCCCGCCCACTCCAGCAAGCAGAGTCTGAGTATGGCTCTGGCCCGGGGCTGAACCAGTGGCGCTGACGTCAGCTGGCGACCGCGGTCGCATTCCTAAACAGTTCAGACAAACCCAGTGGTGGGAAGCTTCGAAAGCCCTCAGCTGTAGTGAGGGAAGCAAAGGCTTGGCTGGCAGCCAGACTCCTGAGCTCAGCATTTTGTAATGTACTTCCTTCTTACTTAACAGCTTGCATAATACCCTTAACCCTTTCTTACCTGCATCACCCCTTTAACCCCTTCTTTTCTGGGTCCAAATTAAAACAGAGCATGCAATATTACCATGAGTCTGTAATATATTCTCACAAAATCAGGACTGATTGATTTTTAATAGCGCTGAAGGAAGTTAATTAAACACACATGTTCCCCACTACCTAAGAAACTGCCCAAGTTTTGCTTCTGAAAACATTAATTTTCAACTAAGTTTCCCCCTCCTTTTGTTATCTCTTAGGAATTGCTATGCTAGATCCCTCTGAAACTCCTAGTTTAACAGGTAATGTAAAACATCATATTGACAAACAAGTAGCTATCCTAAGTATACTTGCTACTGAGTACACATGTGTTTTTGAAATATTTAAAAACACAGTACAGGCAACAGCAAACTATTGTTTTGAATATGAACTCATTAAGTCAGGAAGGTGTTTCCTACAGTACAGGAAGGCACTATGACATGTCTTCAGGCATTAGATTCTAAGTACCTGAGTGTTGAGATAAGAAAGGGGAGGGCTGGGAAGAAGGAATCCTGCCAAAGCAAGAAGCCTCAAACACATGAGGTTCCAGAAGGTCCTAAGGCACTCAGACCCGCCCCTCAATGACCAGAACTCCAGAGAAAACCGCTGAAAGTAGTTTCCTTGTGCGATATGAATAAACTGACATATGCATTTTAAGGTTCTGAGCAAGAGGTGGCATTAGCATTATATTTATAAAGTATTATTTTAAACACTAAACACATCTTCCTGTAACTATGACACCAAGAATAAAGTCCCAACAGACACTGGTTTGAAGCTTAATTGGCTCTGTTCTTGTGCCTCCTGGCTGTACTCTGGGCCATGGCATGACGGCCTGCTGTTTCCAAACATGCTTTTGACTTTGCTCTCCTGTTCTTGTTTACACTGTTCTCCTATCAACAGGAAACACCAATCTCTGAGCTTAAATAGGCCTCTCACACCTTATAAAGAAAGCCTCAGCTGAGATGCCTCCTCCCTGGCCATCCCTTGCCCCCCATAGCTAGGTTGATGGTAGAGGTAATACAAAATGTGAAAGAGAAACGCCATGGATGTGTTTCTACTAATGCAAAGACCCAAGAAAGCGAGGAAATGCTGTACTAGATGACAGAGAGAAACAACAGTACAGAGCTTCAATTTTCTAATATCCACTTTGATACCTACAATGTATCTTTTTTATTACCTCCCTCTTTATATTGGTTTATATACCTTAAAGCCTAGGTTTCCATCAATTACAAATTATAACAAATATGAAGAGGACAAAAGCTAATACACCATAAATAGAATATTCTAGAAACCAGCCACAACAGGGAGAGTACTATCAAGGTTCTCCTGTTCTCACAAAGCAATGGCTGTCATTTCCAGGATCCCAATACCTATGGCCTGTCAGTCACCGAAATTGCACCATGTCAGCCACTGGTATTGATTCCACGGACTTAAGACCCAGACTCCAAAGTATAGGACGAGGCACATAACTCATAGCTCTCAAATCACCTGCATAAGGCAAGCATCAATCATAATCTTAGGATTCAGTCTAATTGAAACACTACAATCAAGGACAGGGTCCTGGGGATCTATTTGGGCAAGAGGCAACCCTCCCTAGGCGAATGAGGTGTTTAGCTGTGGCTTGGAAAAGATACAGCATGGAGCTGTAAAGGGAGCAAGTTTAGCTAAAGGAGGTGGTAAAAACCCTTCTCTCCTCTGTCCCGGATTCATTCATACTTCCCTCCCTTCCTCAGGAGTTCTCTCCTCCCTGCCCTGCCCCAACCCTCTCTCTCTCCTCATCCTCTCCCCCCCACCACACACACACACACACACACACACACACACACACACACACACACAGTTATTGAAGAAAACAGCACTGCCAAGAGCCCATCTGCCATCCTTTACAGCGAGGCTTGCTGACCACCAAGGGATCAGAACCAGAGAGAAAGCAGGCAAGCATTCCTTTTGTGAGGCAGTAGCCACAGGTTAGAGGGTCCAGAGACACTATGAAGGCACTTTCAAGTTTTCCATCTGCCTCAACAGGGACACAAAATTTTCCTGTGGCATTAAAAAAACAAAGCAAAGCACTTTAAAAAATAATAATAATAATAATAATAGAGACTTGCCAGAGTAGCTGTTAAAGACAACAGGAAGAGGTCACCTAACTCACTGCCCAGCAGACAAGACTACAGGAAGGCTTATCCAGGGAAAGATCCTCGAAACTATCTCAGGGACTGAATTTCTACATAATTTAATTTGCTTGCTGACAATATTAATTATCCAGAGGCTCACAAGATTGGAAACTAAGAATTGAGCATTATGAGAAAAATCTACACTGGCCAAAGAAAGGTTTCAACTCCCATTCAAAGAACCTAAGCATGTGTAAGCTTTTCCGGCTCCAGAATCTAGTTTGCATGACTGCTTCCACGTCTGGCTTTCCTCGGGAGATTCTCCTGTCCAAGTCTACCTCCTAACCCTGAGGGGGTGCTCCTCCTGCTGGCTCTCCCTCACCCCCTCGTCTTGGTGATGAAACTGGCATGCAGGAGATAAGGGAGCACAGGGCCGGGAGCACTCTCACACTGTGCTCTGTAAAAGGCCAAGTCTGCTAGCTTCATGTAGATTCACATTTTCCTGTTTACGCTGGTTCTCTGCTCTGTATCACAGGAAAGAACTGATCGCAGGTTACACAGTTTAGAAACTGCACACTACGTTTTACATTCTAGTTGTATTTTTAGAACAGTGTGGTTTTAGCAACCCAAAAGGACTCTGAATGCCCCAGCCAGCCTTCCATCTAGATTTGAATAGTATAAAAGCAGTGCTCAGAGAACTAATTATTCAATCCTAAATGAGTGTCATTTTAAAAAAAATTCCTACTGATAGTCTCAAAGTGATTCAAGTTGTAGAAAGTTACCAATCCTAAGAAAGCTATCAAAGGCACATGTCCTCAGTTAAGTCTGAGTCTTTGTATACTCTAAGCAGATTGTAAACGTGGCAAGTTACATGGTTTGCACGCAGCACACTCTGGCTGCTAGTGCAGTGCATCATTTACTGCTGTAATTCACCATAGAGTCAGTTACCTACACGCATTTCCCCACACACTGCCTGCTCGTATATCACAAAAGCAGAGACTTTTGTTTCATTTCTTGGCTTCTATTACCTGCAGGGCCTACCTCGTACCACATGTGCAAATCACTACTGATTGACTGCTGCCCCACAGTTACAGCATATATAAAAACAGTTATTTTCTCAATCAGATATAAAGCTCAATTGTACACACATTATGTCCTACAATGCATATATACTAAATCTTCACATGAGACTCAGTAATGGTTACTATAGGGATAATAACTGAGATCCCGCATCAGATCCAACTGGATACTTAACCGTGGCAGTATAAAACTTAAAAAACTGGAATACTACGAGAATCCTAATCTCTGACTCTAACCCAGGAATGCTCCAGGCTATATACTACACAGTATTTGTTCTTGTGTGGAGGTGTGGGGGTGACTCCTCGTTTAAAACACCTTCGTTTGGGGAGCCTCTGGATGGATATTTCCTGTATCTTCTAAGTAGAAAAAAGCAAAAATGAAATCACTATAATTGATGCTATAAAATCCCTAACAAGCTTATTTTTCTAGTGATAAAAGTTGTGTGTGTGTTATGAGATAGATCTAAGTCAAATTCCAGTTATAATGTGATATAGCCAAATCCTGCTGTTTTTTTTTTTAATCAATTGCAACTGCAAATATATTAAAATTCAAACATTTGTAGATTCACCTGGAAAATAACACTGATGAGTCTTCTACTGCAATAAGGGTGAAGACGAGAAGGGTGCTGTGTGGATGTGCGCGCACACACACACACACACACACACACACACACACACACATACACACGCATACACACACACAACACACACACACACACACACAGGAAAGGACAGAGAATACAAGAGCAGGAGGGATGCTCCATGTGGATGTGTGTGTAAGCACACAGACACCCTCAGAGAAGGAGAAAAAGGGAGAATAGGAGAAGCACCAGGGAAAAATGGGACTCAACCTACCAAATAACAAAACACTTAGTGTGACAGGTTAGAAATGATAGGATTTTGGTTTGGTTTGGTTTTTCGAGACAGGGTTTCTCTGTGTAGGCTTGGCTGTCCTGGACTCACTTTGTAGACCAGGCTGGCCTCGAACTCACAACGATCCGCCTGCCTCTGCCTCCCAAATGCTGGGATCAAAGGTGTGTGCCGCCATGCCCAGCTTTTTTTTTTTTTTTTTTTTAAGTGAGCAGTGATAGTTTTATTGTCCTTCTGCGGGCACACACAAGGGACTTGTATTAGGAAATGCAGGCTATAAGGCTGTGACAAGCTTGCTGCAAGTCAGACTCTGCCAGCAATGTTTCTGACACAGTATTACCCTCTCACATACACGCTTTTGCCAGCTGCTTTAAATTCTACTCATAATCCCCATCCATCTCATCAGTCCCTCAATTTCTCAACATAGAACATACTCTATCTTGAGAGGCCTTCCTACAGCCACTTTATAAAGCTGAATCCAAAAATATGCATACTGCTCAGGATAGTCTCCTGAAAAACCATGCTATGTGCTTGTCCCTGTGGGGAAAAACTGGAAACTTAGCCTTTCAAGATTTCCTCTTTAGTTGGCCCAGCAAGCCCCCTTTTAAACACTCGGTATTAGGCACGCTGGGTCTAGAAATTGTGGAGGCTGAATACAAAGAAAAAGAAAAGGGAGCAGGTAGAAATCACTAACCAAAAGCTACAGAGAACACCGCAGTAAGGGCGAAGCTCATACCAGCAGGCTAATATAGCCAGAAACCAAAACTAACATAGAATTTGCAAGATACATGACAATATACTCATCATAAAACCAAGACAAGTGACATGTAAACTCATTTAAAGTGCATGGGTAGCGAAGCCTCGTATCACTGTTAGGGTTCTCCACCAGTCACATACAGAACAGCACAGAGACACCAGCTGTCTGCCCCAAAGCCTTTATTTGACTGTGTCCTGGTAAGTGTTTCCATTTACCGCTTGGGATGGACTCACAGGCGTGACGGGCAAGAATGAGGAAGTGGCATAGATTAGTGCTGCCCTCAGCCTTGGCCAGAGCTCTACCCTGTAGCAGTCAGCAATTAATACACTCAAAACCGGTCAATGAGTCTCCCGAATGCTCAGACCTAAATACAGACATCTGGTTTTGACCCCGGCCCTAAGGCTCTGGGAAGAGTGTGGGAGGCAGCGGGTGGGGGAACTGCAGTGATGCTCTTCTGGACAAGACTGTTGTGCCCATCAGCTTTCTCCAGCTATGACTTAACCAATGTTGCAACCGGCAGCACAAACTGGATTCAGCGAGTTAACAGCAAAAAGGAGGTGACACAAAAGGGTGAGAGGGACATGTTGGGAATACCCATAGGAGTAGGAGGGAGAAGCTGGGGTTCCTGGAGGGAGTCTGGCATGCATAAGATCAAGGCGCACTGCTTACATATGTGAAGTTATCAATGTATTAATTAAAAATATTCTTTTTAAAAAAATGGAATGAGGAGGTGCCCACCAGAGAAGGACTTAATACAACCAGGCCAGAACAGACAAAAATCCCACACACCAGAACAGGTGACAGATAACATATAACCCACAAAGAGAAAGATAAACAGGAAATGCTCTCTAGGCGCTCAAAGCATGCTGTTCGGCTATGACAGGAAGCCCTGCTCATGAGCAACTCATGTACAAGGCAACCCTGAAGAGGCTACACACAGACATGCTGTCTGTTTAAAAATAAGACTTGGGCTCTAGGAGGAAATTCCAGCACATTTTTACTGTGCCCTGCATTCATTGTGTCCTGTGTGGAGTTCTGTATGGTTTTCTGAGGGTCACATTTTAAAAGTGACAGCAAGAAACTTGAGTAGCTGGGGAAAGCAAGCATGACTGCATGGAGTCTGGGATCATGGAACAGGAGCAGAAGCAAGGCTTTGGAAGCAGAGCCAGGAAATAAGCAGACACACTCCGCGCTGAGAACCTGATGACATATCGCATATGATCAGTAGCAGACTGACTGAGGCCGTGGAGTGGCAAGAAGCCCACACCACAGGAAAAGCTAGTAAACTGCTTACAACAAGAACTCTGAAAACCAAGGCTACCTCATGTGCAGCAGAAGTGAAAAGGCGAATAGTGAAAGGAAGCCTCGCCATCGACACTTCTGCAAAGATACCAACATGCTTAAGTCACGCAAAGCTATTGCCAATGCTGTGGTTCCATAAGTCTGGACACTGAGGGCAGGGGAGAAACGGAAACTACCCCTGGGGACTGCCATGGTTAGGCACATCATCATGAAACAGCAGGCTGGCATGAGAGGGCAAGTTTCTAGATGTCCACCTGTGTGCTCTTTCCACTCTGAACATGATACCACTTTAATCCCCATATACAAATGACTCATGTTCTTCTCAAGAGTTTGTTCAGATTTGGGAAGAAGTCAGGGAACCAATCACCTTGTGCAGGACAAGAGGTGTGGGTGGCTTTTCAATTTTTGGGTAATGTGCAAAGGTGAAACTGCCCACACCACCATCCCTTAATGCATGCTGATACAATGCACGTTTCTCTTAGAAGTCAGCTCTAAGTGCTTTGGAACCACAAAGTACATGCTTCAAAGACTTGCTCATCCAACTCAGTAAGGGAAGGGATCTGGAAAATGCAGTGATCTTATTGTTTGCCCAGTCAAAAACAAACAAAAAAGAAAACCTACAGCAAAGAAAATGAAACAAACAAACAAAAAAAAAAACCAAAAAGACATGCATTCACTGACAAAGTTGATTTTCATGTGTAAGAGAACCTGGCATGAGAAAGTAAATTTCTCACTCCAATAAACCACACAAACTCTGTCTTCAATCAAAATACATTTTTGTTGTTGTTGAGACAGGAATCATGGTAGCCTTGAACTCGTAATCATCCCCGTGCCTCTGTCTTCAGGTGTTGGGATTACAGGTATGCACTACAATGTCCATCTTCAAAATACTTTCAAGTATCAGTCTTCACGTGTGTTTTTACTTCCACACCCTACAACTCAGCCTTCAACTCTTACCTGTTCCTGTTTCACGACACACTCTCCAGGGGACTAGCTCACACATTCAGTTTGTTCTCTAACTCAGAGGACATTCTAAGGAAACACATCACACAATGATTGCTTTCATCAAAAGAAAGACATCTTAACTGACCAGGCACTGTGTTGAGCACTCCATGAGCAACACTGATGATAGAAATGCTACCCCCGTTTTCCAGAGGAAGAAAACAAGGCTGTGAGAGGTGGCAAAGTCAAAAGGGACTGACTGTCAGAATCTGAATCCAAATCCAAATCTAAAGCCACAAGCACCCAAATCTCAATCACTGCACAGCAAGGCCTCCCTGCTTGTTCCAGAAGCCTGAGGCAGTAAGGTCCCAGTCAGCAACCAGAGCCACACTGTTTCCAGACAGCAGGGCAGGTCATTATCTGAACTCCACAGAGCTGCTACTTTGGGATCAGAGGCTTCAATGGCAGCAGGAGGTGCCTGGCATACTTCGGACAATAATGGTTAGTTCTCTTGTGCTCAGACTCCTGCACTTTCCCTCAGTGTAGATGAAGTACATGTGGACCATAATTACACAGGTGAATAGTCTGTGTCCCCTTTAGAAGTCACCTCAAAATAGTTTAGATGTCACTGATGAACTCACACTGAACGAACTCACATGACCAAGAAAACTAAACTGTCCATGTTTCTCCAGCAATGGAGGCCTATAGTCATGACTGCCAGTGCCCAGGACATTTCCTGACATCCTGATAGAACACTCAAGGTAAACTTAACTAAGATCAAAATTTTTAGCAGTAAACCCAAGGTATTTTTAAAATACTGTGATTATTTGTCTACGGGTCCATTTTCTGTGTGTTACTGAGGCTGTGTTACAACACGGAGAAGGCTTCTTCTAGAAGGGGACAGATTCTGAAATATGTTTTTAGACTGCATACAAATCAATACCCAAAAGTGAATAGTCTGTTTAATAAAACCTCAGGCAGACTCAACAATAAGACAGCAAGGCAGACGACTCCGGTTTTAGCCCACGGTCTCCTTTACTCTTCACGAGTGACACAGTCCTGGGTAACCAACAGCCTCGCTGCGATGCAGTTCTGCAGTTGGTACACTGGGAATGTGTTGTTGTTGTTGTTGCTGTTGTTGTTGTTGTTGTTGTTGTTTAAACTCCATAAGGACCAACTCACTGGTATTATGTTTACAATGCTCCTAAGAGATTTTTCCAATTCCACAACTTAGTAGGATTATGTAGATGAAATTAAAATTAAAGGATAACTCATTTAAGTCCTCCTTCGTCCCTTAAACAATGTTTCGAAATACTTGGTTTACTAGTAGCCTAGATTTCCCTCTTCCTTTTTCAAACTTGCTAAAGCCAATTTAAACACCATACTGGATCACTAAAAGAAACTTCTGGCACCATTGCTGGCATTTGCATAGCATTTTACAAGCTAAATAAAAGGTTTTGCTGACATTTGAATGAAAACACCCAGTTCTCAAAAGAAACTAGTAAGGTCAAAGGAGTTGTGTTGCTGGGGTAATTTCTCAGGAGGAAGACAAAAGTGACAAACTTAAGTCATACACTACTCAATTTTGAAGGGTGCTCACCTGTGTGTTGGCTTTTGTGAAATCCACACCTCCCATTCTCATCTGGCCGTGGGCTAGAGGCATGTGCCACACTGCTTCTGGCAGTAGCCACAGCCCATACAACCACAAGGCCACCAGAGTAAAAGGCAGGCATTCGACAGGGTCCTGTGTTGCTAAGCTGGCTGTAAACTGAGTGCACTTAGCCATGGGGTCTTCGGGGACGCAACCCCACTGTAAGCAGAAGGGCTACCAGAGACCAAGTGGAAGCCAAACCTGACCCCCTGCTCCACTGTGCCGGAGATTACTCTGCCTCCAAATGTCACTCTGTAGCTCAGATACCAGTTTGTTAAATGTGCAAGAAACACAACCTTTCCAGACTCTTTAATTTCCAAGAAATATACCAAGTTAGGATGTCTTAAATCAACTTCCCTCAAAAAAAAAAGAAAAAAAAAATGTAGACATTCCAAATCTACAGCGCACACTCTCCAAGGAAAGTAATTTTCTTTACTTCATCAGAACAATGTAATAGAGCCATAAATTATTACAGCACTTTAATACCTAATTACCACTACAGTCTATGGCCTGTTGTCTTATTTACAACACTTTTCTTAAAAGGCCAAATGAATAAAATGCCTCAATTTATAAATTAGGGATTTGAAATCTCAATCACCCCTGCCACATTAAAAGGAAACAGAATTTTGAACCAAGTGGTTTTCAACTTTTGAAGTCAATTCTGTTTTGAATTAGGTCTTAAGAAACCAATTTAGTACTATGAGCTATCACCTTATGACTGAGCCTGTGATCCATCTATCAAACCATTGGTTTTTATCCTAATTCTATAGTGTTTAACTCAGTACTCCAAGCTGACACTGACAGACTCATAGCTGAGTATAGCTACGAACAGGTGGGGATAAATACACAAGTGGCCTCCTGCTCCCCGCGAAGACTGCTCTTATATACCATGCAGCCACCCGCCTCATCTCAGGCCTATACCGCCCCCTACACCTGCAATCCCTCCACCAGAAGTGGACTGCATGCAGGAAAGACTCCTCAGCACCAAGCAGTTATAGTCTGTGGAAATGATGCCCCAAAATTCAGGCCTTGACACAACTCTGCTGAGGGGATAAATCTCACTAGAAACAAATGCCCTCTGGTACTAACGTTTAGCATATTCCCTAACTCAAAAATAGAATTTTACCATTTCCTGAAGTGAGCACAGAGTTGCACTAATCATCTTGACCAAGCCCATAATGCAAAGCAGACCAATGAAAGCCCTCTGATGGCACTCCACTATCCTCAGGTGATGAAGCCTAACTCCTCATCACAGCACCCAGGATCCACCACAGCCTGCTTTACACACTGCCTCCTGCCAGTGCCCTCTTCCGACACATCATCTACAGAAGCAATGCGGAATGAGCTTGCTTGGAAAAGACAGGTAATTTACACATCCCCATACATGCACAAGACTTACTGTGTAAAATCTCTGTCCTTGTCTAGACAATTATCTCTCCTTCCTAAAGACACATGCCCAACCCACTCCTCTTACTGCCGTTAGTAGAACAGCTTTTCCTTATTTTGGAATCCCTTACAGATCCCCAGGGATAACTGACAGATGCCCCTTCCATCACAATGTGTTGTCAATAATCCTACTGGGTTTTGAAGCTACTGTTTGCTTTCATTCCACCAAGTACCAAGAACCTGGGAGAAAGGATTGTGAGTCAGATTTGTGCTCCGGGGGTCTCAGTGAGTGTTGGCACTAGCCGAATGTCAACAGTGAAGGACCAGTAATGCCCATCAGGCCGGGAACTCTCTCCTGCAGGGACTGTCAGGGTCCTCGCAATCAGCACACACTCCCAACCCTGTAGGAAAGACACTGGGTGCTCTGGCAACCCAAGATCATAGCCAAAGAAAAGTGAGCACCCTTGCACCCTATGGCTCATGCAGGCCACAGAAAGGTAAAAACACATGAAAACAGGAAGAAGCTGAGAAGGAGAGGGGGTTCAACGGGAGGGGAGGGGATGGAGAGAGAGTAGGGAGGGAGTACTACTAAAGTGCAAAGTGCAAAGCAGGTGGGTAGGTGACTGACAGGAGGAGGAGCTGGCACTGCACCAACACTTCTTTCCTGAGCTGAGAGACAGCAACCTGAAGGAGGTCCTACAAGTCTGCCTTTTATCTCAGTCTTCACCGCCTTGACTCCACGTTTGCCAGCAAGCTGCTACTATGTTACAGAAATAACAATCTAGCAGAGTGTCCATACAATATTCCTCAAACTGAAACAGGGCTTTCTTTGGCTAAACTTAACCAACAACTTAACAACTTCCCTACCCTGCCTGTAAGGGAGTATTTCAGAGCCTTTATATATTGAAGGCTGCTTTTATTTTGTACATTATATATAATAAAGTTAGTTCTTTTCCAACCCCTCTGCAGATGTAAGGCATCACATTTGAGAAAGGAGATAATACTACAAAGAAGAGACTGTGAGAGCCCACGCCTTTCAGTGCAGTGAGCTGATCCCTTGTCCTATGTATCTGGATGGTCAGTGCACTTGACCTAATGACACAGTTCTGAGTTTCCTTGGAATGTTCACTATACAAAAGTACATATTTCAGTATACTACTGTATTTAAAATACAGCTATATGTTAAATAGCATTACAAAAGCAATTTCACTTATGGAAATTTGCACCCAAAATATAAGTGGGCAAGACATGCATGTCAATATGTTTAGTGTAGAGTTGTTCAGAACCATAAAGAATTGCAAGCTAAGCATCTTTAAAGAGTGCTGAGAAACAGGCTGTGATGGATATATAAAAGGGAACCAGCTCCCAGCCGTTTTAAAGATCACACTCACTGACAAAGGAAAAAGGCCATGGTGTGAATGAAGACATAAAAGGTGGTAAACAGTCTGACATGATGTAGGACTTCACTTACATGTTCTCCTTAGTGACGTGTCTAAGTGCTTTGGCATGTGCACGTGTACATTACATGCTACAGACAGCACTAATTCCTATGCTACCAAAATTAACTATGACTTCTATTTCTTCACAATTTTCTATAGCATCTTAATTTGCTATGGAAATTTTCTCTTATGATGAGAAAAAAGCAATTTAAAGAATACATCTGTCTCAAGGACACCATTTCAAGGACAAGTAGCCGAGTGTATATAGTGTGGGCTCCCATGCATTGTTCTCCATCTACTGCTACAACAGAGATCAGCAGACAGATCCAAGCCTCAGCACCGTAAACCGACCAAGCACCTAAGAAAATGGTGCAGGTTAGAACACCTATATGGAGAAATGCCTTACATACTGTTCTAAACACCTCAGTTTCAATCACCTTCTAGTGACTGAAGGAAGTGCTCCATCACTGTTTGATGTCAAAACACAATGAGAAACTAGCAAACAAAAGTGCTGTGGTTTGAAGGTTCACCTCAAACTCCTGTTGCTATTTGATGGCCAGGGTGATAATGCTAGACAGTGGGGCAAAGGACACCAGGTGGTGAGGGTTCCGCTTCCTGAGTGTTAACGTCCTGGGAAGTGATCTTTCTATCTGCCACAGGACGGACACTCACGTGGGCCTTCTGCTAGAATTTCCATGAAGGCCGTCACCAAATTCAGCTCAGTACCAGATATCTCAGCCACCAGAATCAGGAGCCAAATAAATATGTGTTGTTTATAATTTACCCAGTGTGTGCTGCTCTGCTGTAAGGACCAAGATAGAAGAAACCATAATTCTGAATAAAAGGGAAACAAAGGGGACATGTGCACAGCTAGTGCACCGCTATATAATCAAAGGAAGCCTTATCAGAGACAGGGTTTGAAGTTGCTACCTTCTCCACTAATTAAACTGGACTGTCTCCAGAGTAAGAGAAAACTTGTGGTGGGAGGAAGTACAAGAAAAAAAAAAATACACGTTTCAGTTGGAAAATAAGACTGGAGAAGGGCAGGTGCTTTAGAGTATGTGTGTGAGTGTGCGTGCTTGTGGCTGAAGGAAAGGAAAAAAAGTGAAAAAGCACGGTATCAGTCAAATTGTTTCCAAATTCTAGTATTTATAAAATACATAAAATATAAACATAATACATAATGTATAATAAAAGTCTTAGTAAAAAACATAGGAGAGCTCAAAAAATGGGGTCACCAAGCTGGGGGAAAAGCATTTTTCTATGAGTAGACTAGCTTGGGAGGATACTTTTGGGAAGGTGGGATGTCTCAGAGTTAAGGTGAAGACTGGATGCAGGAAGGTAGGCTGGGAGCCAAGGAAGGTAGCACAGGAAGATGCGATGGAAAGCAAATGCTGTGCCACGTCAGGGAAAAAGAAGAACTCCACTCATCATCAACAGCACTTTCTCATAGCACGTCCCCAGCTGACGGGCTCTCTTTGATCCTACGTCACAAACCACTCTTGCACCGTCCTTTTTTTGTACACTGAAGTTGGTGTAGACGTAGGAGAAGGTCGTTCTCAGCCCATCTCTACGTCATCAGGATCCATCTGGGGCCTGCTACAACCTCTCTTGCCAGGACTGACAGGGGATTTAAAGCTGTCTGAAGTGCATGTCCCTAGACTTCTACATAGTGCTTTGCTCCTCCATGTGAAGCAGTTTCCAAGTATGTTTGCTCCTGGAATCCCTCAAGATGTTTCCACTTCCCTACACGCACTCTGTCAAAGATGGAATGCCTCAAAGCTCCAACATCAAGTATATCCGTGTGACACCAGGAAACAAGTGTTTGTGAAGACTAGCCTTCCTGAAGAGTGAGCCCCAACTAGGCCAAGAGTGACCTGTACACCAAGCTTGCAGTGACAGGTGCAGACTTCCATAGTCATCACTGTTTAATCCCTTCTGCTTCGTCTGGAATGTGTCTGGAAGCACGGGTTGCGCCATGGCGAAGTGCACTGTGAGACGGTGTAAGCCACGGAAGTGGACAAAGTGGTTCAAATGATGACTGCAAAAGCAACTTCTGAATATTTCCATTTTTGCCAAATTGTCACATTTCACAGTTATGCCCAACTTATATATAAACAAGGAATATATGTTTTCATTGAAGGTTTCTTAGTAGCAAACACCCTAAGTTACAACTAAAAATACCCACACACCAAAACATCATAGTCAGTATAAAACAAGGGTGAGGCCACTGACGTTTAAGGCCACAGTGGGTCCCAGTGTAAGAGCACAGACAACTCAATTAATGCTAATTGCCTCAGTTTCCTTATCCTACAGAGTTGCTGTAAATTTTAAAAAGTAATCTAAATAAAGCCCTCAGGTGTTATGTGGCTCTTTGTACTGTTAACTGCCATCACTCTCCTCGTCTTCCAGGCCTGGCATGGGCACTTCACCTCTTACTCATTCCTGATGAGACCTGACTGCAGAAGACAGTGTAAGTCCGAATAATCCCTGTAGCTTAAGAGGCAGCAGGTGACGGATGGCCCAGCTCCTGGTCCGTCTCAAGGACTTAACGGCAACACCAAGATGCCGAGTGTGAACGGGGAAAGGAAGAGATTGGTTTGTGGGTTATTTTGCTTTTCAAAGACTGGCTTTGACATGTCATTATTTCTAACTACTTTTAAGCACATTTGTAAGAGCATTTGCTGTGTTAAGTGCTTTTGCCTTACAATTCTAGACTACAGACTGCTACTAACCACTCAATTAACCCCAAGTAACTCTTAACAGGAAAGATATTTTATGCTTATACTCTATTTCCTGTACTTAAAATATCCTATTATTTTTCTGTCAAATGATTATAGATATCTCCAGCTTGAGATGCAGATGAGAACACGGGCTGGACTAACACTGGATTGTCATGTCACTAGGGAACTCGTGTCACTCACTGGCTGCTTGACGGGGCAGTAATATTTACCGTATCTCGTTACCAATGTTATCCATTTGTTGACTTGAGGAAAGTAGATTTTCCCTGAAAGCAGATGGCCAATCCTCTCCAGAAAACTGCTTTCAGACATATGCAACCAACTGCAGAGAAATAAACTCACAAGAATCAGAGCAAGCCCCTTTGAACTCAACACATGCCAACTGCTCCCTTGAAAAGAGAAAGGAACCTGTGGTAAACAAGTGAGCAGGGCAGAGGGCATTTGGCAAGAGAACAGGGGCAAAGTGCCTCAAAAATAAAACAAAAGTCAGAGACGTTCCTTGAGAAAGTCAATGGTTCAAAGGTATAAAACTCTTTTTAGTAAACCAACACAGAAGGGCTTCTATCTGGCACAGGAGAGTCTACTAACCCACTACTTGTGGAATCCTTTTTCTTAAGTACAGCCATGTTTTGGAAAGTTCCAGATCCTGAAACATACTCCTGATTAGCAACACTCGAGTTTCCAGCTGCCTTTACATTTGTTCCTTTTGTCAAAGCCCTAATTCTACTAAAGCCCTTTGTCCTACTATAACGCCAGCTTAGCTCACCTTACTGGAGAGGCTCTTCTGGTTCTGTCAGCTGTGCGCATGGTAAGCAGCTGGGCAGTATGGAAAAGCCATTAACTACGGACCGAGAAGAGTGTGGCCACGGAGTTCCACCATTTGTTGCAGAAGAGGTTAAAAATGTAAATTGGAAAAATGAAATTAAAAGGGCTATTCATTGCTCCACACCTGCTCAGAAAGGCTCTGCAGCCACCAGCTCAGCACAGCTACAGCTCAGCTAAAGGAAGTATTTTTTAATCCTTGTTTAAACAGAGAAGGGAGACCTGCCAAGGGACAACAGCAGAGGAAAATCACTGAGAAGCCGGAAGAGAACCGTCCACTGGGGCATCAAGGATAAACCAAGGTGCTCACTGAAGTCGGCTCCCCCAAGTTCTCTAATAAATGGCATCCCAGAGGCAGATGGGCACCGACTGGGGAGCGCAGGCAGGCCAGCTCAAGCATCTTCCTAATTACTATGCAATGTATAAACAAATGCAGAGCAGGCTTTGTATTTTCCATCTTCAGCAATGCTCAATTGCTGGGCAACAGTGCCTCAGTTTCCATACCTCTTGCCAGTGCCCTCTAAGTAGTGTGGCTGGGAGAAAGGCTCTCATCACTAAAGCCTTCTTGCCCAAAGCTAGCGATGAAGCCAATCCAAGCAGGCACCACAGTCCAGGATATTTGCCTATAATCAAACGACATAGCTCTAGGCCATTGGTCCTTAAGACCCAGACATGTCTATGAGGGTTATGTGACCTCTAGGGTTCTGGGGTTGACAGAGGTTCCCCAAAAAACTGAGCTTCAGGTGCGTTTTCAATGGAGGGGCCGCCTGTGAGAAAGCATATGCCATAAAGTATTTCCATCATAAAATGAGGGAAGAGAACCTTAACACTGACATTACCGACGCATTGACTTAAATTCCAGGCATATATTAGCTCAATTAAAGTAACCGAGACCCAAGGGAGCTACACAACTTCCCCCAGGGTCACGAAGGAGTTAAAAGGCTAGAAGGAGAATTCAAACCCAAGGCAGTGGAACTACAAACCAAGTGCTCGTTCAATGCACTCTGCTTTCGTTATTCTCATCACTGTGCTGCTGAGAAGTGTTAATAAGCTTTAATTACACTCATCTATACAGGTGGCTTAAGACGCCAGTGATCTAAGCAGTTCTCCATTTCGGGGGCACCTTTACGTCTCTTAAGATGCAAACCATAAAAAAAAGTGCTTTTTTTAAACAAATATAACTATGTGCTGTCCCCAACCGTGGTGTTTTCTCGTTTTGAATGAGACTGTACAGTGCACTCGATTGCGGCCAACAGCTACACGCCACACAAGCCAACCGCTGGCCTGCAGAAGCGTTTCCTAAGACTTCTCCAAGTGATTGGTTGTTAAGAACACAAAATGAAAGCCATGAATCTAAGTTTCGTGTGAGACACTCTGGGCACACTAAAGCCCTAATGCCCAATCTAAATTCGAAATCATTCCACCAGCACTTCATTTGATCCTAGTGTAAAACAAACAGACAAGCACAACCCAGTGTTTCCAGGGATTGGGGAGTTGGCTCAACAGCTTACTCCTCTTGCAGAGGACCAGAGTTCAGGTCCTAGCACTATGGTATGGAGCTCACAACTACCTTAAACTCCAGCTCCAGGGGATGCAGCACCCCTTTCTGGCCCCCAGACACCTGCTTACCTCTTCCTTCTGCCCTCCTCCTCTCCCCCCACCCCCCACTCCTCTCTCTCACACACACACCAAATTGATAACCTATCAAACAGCATTTTCTAACCCTCTAATCTGGTGAACGCAGACTCAGCTACACACCCCAGCTCTGGCCACTGGCTGTGCTAAAGTCTTGGTGCCACTTTCCGTCTCAGAGTCTTCTTTCCCCTCTGTCCAGATTTGCAGGGTTATAGACCTGGTCCACTGTGTACTCTTTTCAACACTTTTACTCACACTGGAAGACCTCTTATCAGAAATGTCAGAGACTTTGTTTTGGCAAAAGAACACTTTAACATGGCAGAAACAACAGTTTTCACCAGCAGAAACACTAGAAAGGCATCCTTTCCTTCTTGCTCCATTACGTAAGCAGATGGGGAAAGGCTTTAGCATATGAGGAAAAGGTCCCAGAATTTCAATTAAAATGAGAAAGGTTAAAATACTACTTTTATGCTGGAGTCATCCACCCCTCCAGGTCTTCATTCAGTCAAAGCAAGCCCTCAAAGGCAGCTCCTCCAGCTGCTGCGTGAACAGCAGACAGTGGCCACCCACCTCCACCCTCCCTCTCCATCGCAGCCAGTCATTATCCTATGGCCTCCCCGTGGCCAGAGCCTTAACCAGATTGACAGGGCTGCCTGTCAGCTGCCCAGTCTCTGTTGGCTATATGTTATTTTATCACCGTGCCTTACACTTGAAAAGAAATCATAAAAAGCAACATAACACAGGGTGTCTGAAAATGCAAACAGGACAAATTCATTTTAAATTGAATATAATTTATGTAAGATACTGAACGAACAAAAAATTCTCTGTGTTCAGACATTCTGGATCCTGCCATACTACCTTCATGTTAAGAACTAAATATACAGTTTGGTAGCCAGAGAAACTTCACCTGGTAAAAAGTTTCAAGGTTAAAGAAAACCATACCAAGTGTGTTGTTTGAAAGTCAAAGTAACATACTATTTAAAACTAAGTTTATCCTGTTCCCTGCTGTCAATCCCCTGCATTCTAATCCATTGCAAATCATCTCCTGTAATTTCCTACGCACATTCCCACACACCTAGGCACCAATCGTTTCTCTTTCTCGCCCTATCTTTACTGCAGGGTGGCATAATGCTGGCATCACTGAAGTGCAGTGCATTTTGTAACTGATTTCTATGTGACTCTAAGTTAATAGGTACATCAAGAAACAACCTAGGCACTAACTTCTTTGAGAACAGACATAGTGAAATTAAAAGAATTGCCACTTTGCACTTTGAAATACTGAAGTGTAAATTCTGGTTTCACCAAATGACATGTGGAAGGAGAAAGAGCAAGCATGCGACAACACGCCAGACCAGCTTGCTTGCACCAGGCACGTCTATCTATCGCGATGCCACTTAGTCCTTGGTAGCCGGCATGTGGGAAGAACCAACTCTGTCCTGCACTCGCATCTCCTCACGTGTCTGTATCACACACTACCTACACCTCGACAAAAGGACACAACATCCAGCAGGTGGACCTTGACTAGTCCAACCGCCATTAACTAACCCGGGACACCTCACGGTGGAGAACGCACTGTGGTGGAGGGGCCTGTTCACCACACTGCATACATGTGTTAGTTACTACGGAGACAGCCTTCTCATGGCTCCAAGAGGTTGACCATATGCATTTCCTCCAGCTCAACACAGGTAGCAGGGAGGCAAAAGTCTACATGTTCTGTCTAGCAAAGGAGCCACACGTCACAAACCCGAACAATGAAGCAAAACTACAGCAGCCCCCCTTATCTGCAAGGGATGCATTCTAAAACACCCTATGGCCTGTGGATGGCCACACCATGATCCTTACGCAGAATGTGTCCTCTCTCCTCTCTCTCCACACACACACCTCTATGAAGTTTAACATAGATTAGGCACAATGAACGAACGATTAGCAGCAATAAAATAGAACAATTATAAAATATCAGTTATCTAAAAATGTATGCTTCTTTTATTTTTTCTTAAACCATTTATTCATTTATTTATTGTGTATGCACATGTGTGCATGTGTGCCACAGCATGTGTATGAAAGCCACAAGACAACTTTTAGGAGCCAAACACGCTTGAGGGAAGGTCTCTGTCCACCTCCCATCTTGCTACAGGAATTCTGAATTACAGATGCATATCACCACATCCAGTCTGTTACGCTGTCTGTCTGCACAGCAAGTGCCTTTACCCACTAAGCCATCCCCCAGCCTGTTTCTGAATTTTCCACGCAACACCCACCACTATCCACCCCATCCCACTCCCCAGCCCTGCTGACTAAAGAAGCTGGCTGACTAAAGAAGCTGGATGGAATTGGTGACAGAGGACTGTAGTACCGGCAACTGTTTGCTGCTGCTGCTGCAGTATAGACAGCCATTCTCCGGTTCTAAGACAAAACTACGGCCTGCATCTGTTAGGTACTTTGTTTAGCTCATTGTCAAGGCAAACATTCCTTGCCTGGAGTAAGCTCACTACAGGCCCACAATTAAGAGGCCGGGGGGGGGGGGTGTACAGATGGTTCCCTCTTTATGAAAGAATTTGCAATAGTATTATTTGCAAATAAGTTCTAGGATGGTCAAAGATGAGTATAACCCAAGGTGCTTGCTGCCAAGCCTGATGGCCTGACTTTAACCCCGAGGACCCAAATGGCAAAAGGAAGGAATCGAATCCTGCAAGTTGTCCTTTGATCTTCACACATGTTGTACCATGTGTACACCCACACAATACATACAACAAACAAACAAATGTAAACAATCCCTCTACAAATAAACGCATCACGTGCCTTAAGGAACAGTGAGTGAATGTGAACGCATGAATGAGCCTATGCTTGCAGTAATAATTCAAAACTAGGGGCTGAAAATCACGGACCCAAAGTCAAATGGAGCAAGTCACCCCTGAAAACTTAGTGGTCACCTTTCAATAGCATAATCTCCCTGTTCTAATCAGCATTCTACAATACGCAGATATGGGGGTTTGGCTTATTGTTTTGTCTTGGTTTTTTGAGGGGGTAGGGTTCGAGACAGAGTTTCTCTTAGTAGCCTTAGTTGTGCTGGACTAGCTTTGTAGACCAGGCTGGCCTCCAACGCACAGCGATCCACCTGCCTCTGCCTCCCTGAGGCTGGGATTACAGGCGTGCGCCACCACACTCAGCTCACAGATATGTTTTTAAAGATTTCTTTTAATCCGTGTGTCTGAGTGCAGGCGTTCACATGAGTATGGCTGCCCATGGAGCCCAGAGCAGCTGCGACCAGCCAAACACAGGTGCTGGGGACTGAATCCTGTTCCTCTGCAAATGCCCCAGATGTTCTTAACTGTTGAATCACCTCTCCAGACTGAGCGAGCATTTCTTTAGTAGCTACTATATGCCAACCACACCTGGCTCACTATTTCCTCCATCTACACTGACCTGACACAAAGATGGAAGCTGACTGTTCAGGGCTGTTCATCCTAGTAAGACACGCTTGGTCAAGATGTCATAGTAATAAGAATCGTGAATGCTACACTACAGCTATTTTCAGAAAATAGATTAAAATCCAGTGAGAAAACCAATTTGCAGATGCTAATTGTTAAGAAAACCATTAGGGGTGCGCTACTGTAACTCAAAACTGTAGAAATTTTAGTGTGATAGAGTAATAAACACAGAACAAAATAAAATAGTTCCAGGGCTACTGAGAGTCATGCAGAAGAGCCAAAGGCTTTTTCTCCTCTTGGCATTTGTCGCACCAACACGCTTAACATTTTGCTTACTGTCTGTCAGAGGCAACCTGGCATTTGCATTGCTAACAGTGCTTTTCCAAATGTTCTCACTCTTAAGTTTCTTCTGAGTGGCAGTAAGGAACCTGCCCTGGGGACAAGGGCATGCTAACAATATCAGTGCAGATGAGCGGATTTTCACATTCAGTGTACAGCCTGAGCAGAAACACCGTGGGGGGGGGATGGGGGGGAGTGCTAACTTTCTTGGGAAGGCGCTGTACCAGAAGGTCCATTCTGCTTTGTTCTGGTTCTCACTTGAGACTGCATAAAGAGCAAGCTCCTCCCAAAAGGGCCCCTCACAAGAAACAATGGGAATAAAACAACTCCTGAAAGAGCTGTTTGCTGCTGTGTGCTGTAAAAACAACTTCGCTTTCTTGGGGTCTTAAATTCTTTGTCTTTGTACAGTTATCAACTCGAACTAGTCAAAAGACCCTTTGGAAAAGAAACCATGAAAGGCAATGGGTTGCTTAGCTGTGGGTAAACAGCTACAATTTTACGAGGACAGTACACTTCTGGGCAGCTGTTTAGACAGGCATAAAACACACTGCACAGAGCCAACATACAGCTCCCAGAACAGAATTCCCTTCACACGGTCTAGCCTGGAAATCACAGTTGAATAAAATGAAGATATACTGTTAGTTTCTGTTATATTTTTGTGTGTTATGTGTGGCTCACAACTGAAAAAGTACAAAGATCCTTTTCCCTAACCCTCTCTTAAGCAACTTAAGACGATCGCATGTGCACATAAGCACCACTCGACGTTCTTTCCTTTCTACTCAACAGCAGCGAAACATTATCGGATACCTTCCTTTCGCCATTTTAATACAATGACACATATCAGTAATTTCTTCACTCTTTTTTTTAAGTGTATAACACGTATTTATTTGTGTGTACATGAGTGGTCATGCCACCCCATACACGTCTCCACATGTCAAAGGACAACTTGCAGGAGCCGGGTCTGTCTTCCACCATACAGGTCCCAATCTGCATGTCCAACAGGATGGTGTGAATGTTTACGGCCACACTCCTGCACTGTAGGATCTCCTCGCTGCTCATGCTAAGTCATCTGTCCACGATCTCCAATAAATGGTACATTTTTTTCAACTTGTCTTTAGACTTTGTGGCCGTTTTTACGTGCAAAAATGCTTATTTTCACTAAGTTGTAAATCTTTTCTATTGCTTCAAGATATTACATAAAGGAAAAAGTCCCTTCTACATTACAAGATAATTCACTGTTTAGAGCTACTTCAAGTCTGACTTGTTCATCATCATGGAGGTATGATTTTTTTCTACATGTGTACTTAGTTATCCTAATGCCTTATTTACCAGAGAAACCAGATGCTACTTATCATGTGTGCTTCAGGGCTCCTTGCAGTCTTACAGTTTTATTCCATGTGCATGCCTTCCTCACAACTGCATTATTGGAGCATATTGACTGACATTTTGTAAAGCTGGACTTTATCTCTTTTTCATGAAGTTCCTAGTATATGAGCATTTCTGTATGAATTTTGATATCAGTTTGTCAAACCAAAAAGACCTACCAGCATTTTTTTTTAATTGGGGCTACTTCCAACTTGCAACATTAGGGTGATATTACCTTTCAGAAACAACCTTACTACCTGACAATTTTGTTGTGCCAGATGACAAATGTAATGATTCACACCTTAACTAAGTACTCCTATTTCCTACTAATGTCCCCTGTTACAGGATGATGGTCTTCCTCAAAGGCAACAGTGGCATTTGACATTAGTTAACATTCTGCACAACCAAGACCCATATGAAAATGTACCAATGTCAAAGTACTGGTAAAATCTTAGTTTATCCATAGATAAAACAGAAATAGGAAACTTCTAGACTGCCTTCTTGCCATGGTAATGATACATGGGATAAAGGCTCCAGATGATCCAAATAGGTCCTGAGCACTCCCGTCTTCTACACATGTATCAGCCCCACCGTTGTGGTTTATTTTATAGGCTGTTTCCTAATTTTACATTCAGAAGACACTGCGCATTGGAAAATCATGTCCACTTTACTCCGATATTCCTACAGAATTATTAAATGTTTAGCATCTTTTTAAATTAGAAAAATAATTTTTTTCCTGAAATAGGATTACATTATATTCTCCCGCCCTTTCCAAGTACCCGCTCCTTCCTACCTCTCCCATGTTCCTTCCACTCAAGCTTTTTTTCCTTTGGTTATTATTATTATAATAATATTATATTATTATATATGTACATGTATGTGTATATACAAGTATATAAATACCACTTGCTGGGCCCATTTTTGTTGTTTATGTGTGTATGGTTTTGGAATTGACCACTCTGCACTAAAAAACCAGTAAAGGGGCTCATCTCTGGGAAAAGCCAATTCTCCTTCTAGCAGTAGTTACGTTTCTTGTAGTTCTTTGTCTAAGTATGGGATCCCACAAAAATGAGCCCTCTTCAGTGTTACCATGCCCACTAACATTGCCATTGTTCCCACCTTGTTTAATGCAGCCATTTCTAGGAGAAGACTGTTTCAGAGCAGACCTCCTGGTATTCTGAACCTTACAATGTTTGAACCCCCTCTTACTCCATGTTTCCTGTGGCGGGGATGCAGAAGCTGTGATGTAGATGCATCCATTGCAGCTGGGGGTTCCCACAGTCTGTCGATCTCTGCATTGCGTCCACTTGTGTTTTTCTGGGATGGTCTCAATTTGCTAGAAAGAGCGGTCTCTCTGATTTGGGGGGTGAAGGGGGTGCTACACTTACCCAGGAAAAAAAGCTCATGTACAACAGCATCCTTAATCATCATGAAAAATGGAAGCAAAAAAAAATTTATTTTAAAGAAAAAGAAAAGAAACAAAAAGAGAAAAAGTATTTCTCATTTATATTCTAGTTAACACTTTCATAAGCGTAATCATATTTGGCATGTGTTTGAACTCAGCTGACCACATATATGTGAAAATACAAAAAGTAATAAATTTGTAACCATTTTGGCAGTGGCTAAGACAAGGCCTTGCATTGTTAGGCAAGCACTCTGCCACTGAGCTTGCCTAAAGAACAATCATTTTTATAAAGAAGAATATGTCAACATTTTCTCATCCAGACTGACAATGGGCATCGAACCAAACCTCAACACCAGGCATGATGAGAATCCTTCTTTCTAGTTGCTGGTCAGAAGTGCCCGAGAGATGCCCAAAACATCACAGGCTACTATTACTGCCCTTGGCTGGCCCCTAGAGATGGTAGTTAAGGCCCTATTGGTGAAGACACTGTACACTGTCTTAGAAAAGGTGCCCAGAGGCCTCTGAGCTAGAACTAAGCTGAAAGCTTCTCTCCTGAGGACTAATTTTTATGTTACCAGAAGGTGCCATGCAAGCTTCCAAAGGAAAGAAGCAACCAAGCAACAGTCTATTAATCACAACAATGGCTAGTCTGGCATGATAACGCTAAGGCTGTAGCAGTGGCTCACACGCTTTGGCAGTAACCAACAACTCTCTAAGTAGACTTAAGACCTCCTCATCAGGGATGAAATCCTACCTGCTCTGATGCCTAGCCAACTACTCAGGGCCATGGAAGTCACGCATCTCAGAAGAGATTCTACAGCCACCACTTGGCTACACCGGCAGCATCTCTAACTACATTCTCAGTATTTGTCCTTTTGCCCACAGGTAAGTGTGGTTCATCTTCACACCTCATCAAGGAAACTTCTCTTTTCTATAGGAAGCCATTACAGAGAACCACAAGCAATCAAACTGCCAGCTTGTGGAGCACAGTTGCAACAGATACGGCTACGCCCACACCTAAGGCGCAGGCTCACCTATGCTGAAGGGGGGACAGAGGCTCAAGGGGTTTGCTGTAAGGCTATGTCAGAATGCCGGGAAAGTCAGAGACCACACCCATAAAGACGTACCAATGCCTGCCTAACAGGAGCTGAATGAGGACAACAGCAGCCATGCTAAAGTGGGGGAAGCCTGCAGAAAGGATTACAGGCAAATTATGTCAAGAGGAGAAATAGCCTTCGCCAGGGTAGAACAAACACACTGGTTTTCTAAAACCAAAAGGTCAGCCCTGAAAACATACAAACATACAGACTGAGTAGGTTGTGTTTTTATATATTTAGGAATATATACATATATAGTTATACATATGTAGGTAACAACAATTAATGAAACAATAAAAAATAATTGGAATGAGAACAAGAAGACGTATATAAAAGAAGTGAAGGGAGGAAAGGAAAGAGGAAGTGATATAATTATATTAAAAAGTAAAATAAATAATTTAATTGTAAGCCAAAGTAAACTTTCTTTTTTAAAAAAAAAAAGGGGGGGGGGGTGAGAGTATGCTGGCTGGTTTAACGTCAATTTGAAACAAGCTAGAGTCATCAGAGAGGAAGGTGAGAACTGCCTCTATAGCATGCAAGCTATAATGCAATTTTTTTCAATTAGCAGTCGACGAGGAAGGGCCCAGCTCGTTGTGGGTGGTGCCATCCCTGGGCGGGTAGTCCTAGGTTATATAAGAAAGCAGGTGGAGCAAGCCATTAAGCAGCACGCTTCCACGCCTCTGCATCAGCTCCTGCCTCCAGGTATCAGGCGTGTTTAAGTTCCTGTTCTGACTTCCTTGGATGATAAACCCGTTCCTCCTGACTTGCTTTTTGGTCAACTTGCTTTTTTCAGCAATAGAAATCCTAACTAAAACAACATCAAAGCACTGGTTTCTTCTATATCCTAGAATTTTAATACTAAAAACTTAATTCCAAGACAGAAACACAGCACCTGTTACAGGAGAAGGGCAACATGAAATAAAATTAAGAGCAAGGCCTGTAGGCACCAGTTAAGAACTGGCCTCAGACATGGTAAGAGATCAGTAAACGATCTTACACAGAGAAAGGACACACTCATAAATGACCTGGTCCGGCAGAAAAGGCAGCAGGGACAGAGCAATAAAAGGCTCTACTATGAACCCGCTGTCACCACTGGGCTTGGGTGGTAGCAAGACTGATGTCGAAGAAAGAATTCACCAAAAAGATACCATGGGTGGGAAAACTAGAAATGGTAAGGTAGTGGTAAGTTCCTGGTTTGAATAACTCAGTGGGTAGTGGTGGCATTTACAGAACTGGGGAGAAGCGGGGAAAGAGAGGTTTGGAAGAAACATAGTTAAGCATGAATCATAAATGCGCTAAGTAAGTAAAGATACACAGTGAACAGTTTTGGACTCTGGAAGTCTGTTGCTGACGAAAGTAAACATTTGAAGCTGGCACATGGTTTCTTGAGAGTAGATGAGAATTGAAAAGGGCCCAGGAAAGTATATCCAAGTGGGAAGCCTTACTGAGAAGGACGGGTTTGCCAGGAAGTAAGATGAAAACCAGAAAAGCTTGGATTTATGAAATTCACGCAAAGACTGTGTTACTTAGAGTGGTCTTGTAACAGCGGTCTTGTGGGGACCTGTTAGCTTCTCAGCAGGATGAAGGGGCAGGTCCCCCTGCCTTCGGCAACAATGGCACATCTATGGGTTCTGTGAAGTAAAGGAACAGGAGAGCAGTGGGGAAGTGAATGTAATAATTTGGTAACTTAAATAAAAAATTAAAAACAAAATATTGAGAAAAATAATGGGATAGAAAGACTTGACATCAAGTGAGGGTTTGGGTTTTTTTAAACTGTTAATACTGTAGACTGAACCTCATGTGTTAAGCATATCCTCCACCCTTGAGCTATACCCAGGCCAAAAGAAGACTGCCTAATCTAAAGGATTTTTGTCATTTAAGTGTTATTTATGCACAACAACAGAGAAAAATAATTATTCTTTCAACAATGCCCTAATACAAAAAAACAATCAGGGCATTGCTGAGATCTAAGGACAGGCTTGTGGTGCTAGCGAGAAAGCACAACCACCCTTCAGCGACTTCATACACTAAGAAAACCAACTCTGCAGCAGACACAGGGGGATTCATTTCGAAGATGGTGCCCATATTTACCCCACCCCAAGGGAATTTTTAGGACACTCACATCAAAATAGAATGTGGAATTTAAAATTCATTCTGAAGCATGCTCTCTCTCAACATAATCAAATGAGAATGACGTGTGCTTCCAGTGGGTAAGCTTCCTGAATCTGTCTATGAAATAAAGGTTTCAGACATACTTCGAAATAAAAAAATGACGACGCCGTGAACGGCTTGGTTATTTACACCCTTGAGGATCACGCAGAGCAAGCCTAATGGTCTTGTCTTGAGGCAAAAGCCTTAGCAGACTGCCCTCCTAATTGCTCCTCCGACACTCTACAACACCACGTGACCCTGAGAGACAAGATTCCTATAGAAAACTCACCTAAAAGGAAAAATAAATATCTGGACAACTTTCCTAGGCAGACACAATGCCTGTAATTACCCAGGAGCTAACTAACGATCATCATACCAAGTACTGGCTAATATTCCTGATTCTGAGCTGTTTGCTGTCCTCTAGAGTAAAAGCCACAGGTAAAGTGTTAACAAATTACTTAAACACCACTGTGCAATAAACTTCTAAACTTCTGCTTGTGCTACAAACAGCATCAAGTTTAAAACTCAAATGTGGCATTTTTATTTCTGAGGAATGTTTTTATACCTTCACCATGAACACAGAAGGCTGGGACCATGATCAATCTTAAGAGTTTAAAATACAAAAGAAACAGCAAAGTAGCCTAAAGAGAAGGGATTTCATAAACTGAAAGAAATAAATTTTTAAAAACTGAGTGATAAACTCCCGGAGCCAGGCATCGGTTACCTGAGTGCTTCAGAGACTGAGGCAGAAAGATCAGGAGTTCAGCCCAATCTTTGGCTATGTAAGAACCTGTATCAATAAACTAGAACAAAAATAAAATCCAGGAAAGCCAGGAAAATTTACATAAATCTAGATATAAGGCAAAAAAACAAACAAACAAAAAAACTCACTCAAAGTAAAATCTTCCCAATACCCTAAATTCCAGCCTACAGATCCTCCACACCTCGCCCCTGGCAGCAGAGCAGAAGTGGGGACTCAGGCCAGCACCGCTGTCTGCAGAGCTCTTGCTCAGTACCATTTTGGCTCTGTACTATTGGGACCCTTTACCAACCAGTGGAAAGAGGGGTAAGAACAAAATCCATAAAACAGAAAATGTGAAAAATGTACAAACATTCTAGCTTCCTAAATACTCCTAAATGTTTACAATAAAATAACAACTTACTTTTGTTCTTACTGTGAAGAAAATATGAAACAATACAGTGTTAATAGTGCAGAAACTATTCGGGTGTTTGGCAATACAGACAGAGTGCCATAAAAACATCTAACACACCTTTTAGCCCCAGTTCCACCTCTGGAAACCTTCGAGCAAACATCACAAGATGGGCACTGTGAAGGGAGGTACCTAATGAGATGAACACTGCCACTGCCACTAGAGAGAAAACTTGAAGCCAGCTAAAGGTACAAAGCAAGAAACAGTCAAATAAAATATGATAAACCCTAAGTTTATTGCCATTAAAATAATTATTGCATGCGTAATGTAAGAAAAATGTTCTTAATCTGGATCTAAACCAACAGCTAGATGTAACAATGTACACATAATGAAACCCTTAATAACTGAAAAATAGTGACTTCTTTCCTACTAACTTGCAAATGTCTTTTAAGACGATTTCTTCTATTAGGGTTTGTTTGTATGTTTTGTTTTGTTTTTTGTTTTTCAAGACAGGGTTTCTCTGTGTAGCCTTGACTATCCTGGAACTCACTCTGTAGACCAGGTTAGCCTCAAACTCAGAGATCTGCCTGTCTCTGCCTCCAGAGACAGCATTTAATGCAGTTTTCAAAAAGAGCTTACAAAGTAGTCACAAACTTAAAATACATGAACAAACTAGATCAAGTGTTAGTGCCATAAAGAACAGAAAGTTGCATCTCCTTCAAAACCTTCCACAAAAACTAAAGAACCAGTGCACCTACAAGGACGTCTCCAGTAAGCTGCTCCGTACAGACCAGGCTCCAAGACCATTATTTGGAAAATATGTGCACATGATTGGAATCTTGGACCTTAGGACTTTAATCTCAGAATTCACTTCCTTCTGAATAAATCTAGAAATCCATTTAAGTTTTAAGCTGGAGTTTCCTTATCTGGTTCTTTTACAGCCTCCATTTTCCAGTCCTTCTAAGGGGCAATCTATACCCAAGAAATCTGACTTGTAATGTATTTACCATTATTGTGGGTGCAGACACCAGACACGAGTGTGCGTGCGTGCGTGCGTGCGTGCGTGTGTGTGTGTGTATACACTGTGCAGGACTCCATTCTCTCCTGTGGTTCTCTTTTATGATGTTAGCCCTCCATTTGTACGTTAATTACCCTGCGGATAATCAGTCTGCCTTGTGTTGCAATGGATGAAACTGCTCTTCCGGCCAAGCAGCTATGGAAGAGAGGCCTCCCAGTCTGGAATGTCATCAAGTGATCCCGTTTGACAATGCTGCCTGACTGAGCTGCAAGGTGTCTGGCTCTAGCTGGATTCTGGCACGGGGGAGGGGAGAAGAAGCCAGTGAGTATGATGGTTTCACTTCTCGTGTAGTTCTGCCTGGCGTTGAGGAGCTGTATGAACTCTGTTAGTTCACTCAGGCTTACTCACTGCTACTTCAGGGTTGTAATATTACACTTACAAAGGCCTGCTGAGTGTGAGGCGGCGTGTGTGTCTGTGTGTGTGTGTGCACACATGAGCTCACATGCAGTAGGATTGAAAGCTACAGTCAAGTGTCTACATGTCTTTTCTTCACTGAACATCATTTCACCTGTGCTGCCTTTCAGGACTATGAAGTCAGCCCATACTCACTGGAGGTTTTAGTGATGCACCGTCACCCACTGCACTGGGTACTGGGTAGAGACTGTGTGCTTCTGCCTCTGCTCCAAGACAAATCCTGCATCCTGGTAAGCTTCAACTGGCCTCTGGGGGAACTTACATTTCATGTGATTTAGTTCAATCAAAATTACCTTTGAGCATTGCTAAGTGAAAGCCAAGTTACTATTGCAGAATTAGCTAATTGGAACATTGGGTCAACGTCAAATACAACCTTTCTATGTTCTGGTAAGTGAGCATGCTGTGTTAACCACCATTTTATTTAACTAAAAATTGATAGAAACCCTTTACAATCATATTCTGCATCGCTGGCTAGATTTCACTAGGGCTTAGGTGACTCAAGTGCAAGTTTAGACTTTTTGATTTATTACTTTGAGAGGCTCTAGGAACAATTTTTACTATCTTACAAAGGCATCTTTGAAGGTGAACATCCTGCATGTCTGCTTACTGGAGTGGCAGGTGGTGATTTTTGTTACTGTCCAGATATTAGTTTCTCCCACTGCATACCTCAATCATGTATAAATGAAAACCACCATGTTGTCTGCCCTTAGAACTCAGGTGAGTAGGACGGACACTGGAATTAACTGATTCCTTAGTTAATAACATTAGTTCCTAAGGTTGAAAATTCCAAGCTGGCTAGATTTCTTCTCTTTTAAGTTTTTCAAGACAAGGTTTCTCTGTGTTATCCTGGCAGTCCTAGGCTCCCATAGCCTCCCAAGTGCTGGGATTAAAGGCGTGTGCCACCACGCTCTTGATAGGGAGAGATGCTTTCTGTGCAAACCTAATGGCCTGAGTTCAATCCCTGGAACCAACACAAAGATTTTTCTAGAATGTATTAGTATTTTATGTCATCATGGAGTGGCTGTGAAGAGCAAACACAATTCTTAGAAAGCAGCGACTGAGTGATTTCCACACCGAGTTCAGCGACCGCAGTCAGCAGCAGCAATGACTCCTCAGGGGACAGCGACATATTTGGGGCTTTGGCCCCAGACCAAGTGGCCTCAAACTGCTCTCAGCTCCTGAGTCTCTCCCCCACCCCACCCCCCCACTGTTTAATGTTTTCCATTCTCAAGCTGTCACCTAATCAAGCCCTGTTCAGCCACTGGTCCCCTTTCCTTGGCCTTTACTGTGCTTTCAAATGTGCCATAAACGTGAAATGCACACAGCCGGACTGACTTCTACAAACAACACACCAGGTTCTCAGAGGGATCCTGAGTCCCCTGAAGTAATTAAAGAAAAACCTTCGGTATGTGGGCACCATATGTGTAATCTTTACTTCCCAAAGTTCTCTGCTTCTACGGCTTCTTTACAGGACTTGAAGGATGTGAAGATACAAACAGACAGAGGTAAGAAAAAATCCTAGACCTACAGATAGCCTTGGTCTTTCAGAACTCACCGGTGTGGCACAACTATGTTTTTTTCAAACCAGATTCACAAGAGAAAGAGTAAGAAGGTGACTGTGGAATACACACACACACACACACACACACACACACACACACACACACACACACACTGATTGTTCAAATAATCCACAGAACAAGAGCAGGCTTTTCCTTTGATTCACTAGAAGTGGCACCTAGCACAAAGCGGGTCTGACGTTGGGGTACCGTACAGAAAGGGGACTAGGATGCTGGGCAAATGTCCTCATCTGAGACACAACAGCTGTGCTATGGACAAATGTGGAGATCTGACAGAACACCGCTGTAGGCCGTGTGCCCTGTGCTATCTGCATATACTCTATGACAAGTCAGCAAAGGGAAGCAGCCCTAGCCTTTGAGGGATGAACCCATTGGACAAACTTAAGGACTGAAGAGCACCAAGTGCTGGAAGAGACCATAATTGCACCACTTACCGTGAAGGCAAAGCATTCACTGCATGGATTAAAATAAGAGCATACACATAGAAACAGAAGAAAAATGGTCACGTCTGGACAATCCTTAGAATGTCTATTCATTACAGAAACTGTACCATTCCTGAACATTTTTTAAACTTTAGCAAGTCACCCCACTTGTCTGCCATCCACAAAGCTGGTCTACAAATTATATAGGAAAGAAGCACATTTCATGTTTTTAACTTCCATGTGACCAGACATTTTATATTTCAACTTTTATACATGATCAATTTGTTGACTGATGATGAAATACAAACCATACAGGCCATGGGTTAGCAAGCTTTTCTATACAGGGCCCAGAAGGAAGTACTTAAGGTTTTACAGGCAGTGAAGTCTCTAACAACCACTCGACAATACTGACATGAAAACAGTCACAGAGAATTTATAAACTGCTATGGCCTGAATGCTCTGCAACCCCAAATTCCTGTTAAAGCCTCATCGCCAATGTGATGGTGCCAGGAGACTGAGGGCTCCCACAGCACAGCTCCACACCACTGGAATTAGTGCCTTTATCAAGAAGGCACAAGATCCCTCACCACACCCACACCCATGTGAGTTCACAAGGAGGCACCGTCTGCTAAAAATGCCCCTCGCCAGGCTCCAAATCTGGAGGCACAGGGACCCTGAAACTTCCAAGAAAGCCCCGCTGACCTCCAAGGCTCAGGGACAGAGCTCTGCTGCTCATAAGCCACTCAGTACTTCGTTAAGCAGCCTGAAGGGACCACAATACAAACCAATGAGTGGAGAATGTTCCAACACATTTTACTTAAAGCTCAAAACTTGGAGTTTCATATTCACACGTCACAAAATAGGATTCTGTAATAATTTTTCTAACCACTAAAAAAAAAAAAGTGTATGACCATTATTAGTTTACAGGCTATACAAAAACAGGTGGCAGGCTAGATTTGACCCACACACCACAAATCTTATGATTACTGATTGAAACAAATTATTACTCAAAAATGAAAATGCATAAAATGCCAACTGTAATTTCAATCATTATATTACCTTTGAATGGGGACACTTACATTTTCAGACAAAAGTCTTTTATATATGCTTTTTAAAAATTTTTCAGAAGTAGGATCTACGTTGTACAGGCTATTCCAAACTCCTAGCCACTGGAGTTAATAGCAAAAATCTTCAGTGAATCTTTGTCTTTTAAATAATATTTAAGCATATTTTAGCTTCCTTCAAGAATGGCTTAGATTCTGCCGCCACTTATATTATTAGTGCAGTTGTTTTGTTTTCTTTTCCTCTGTCTGGTTTTATGTGGCAGGAGCTATGCATTCCAAGCTGGCCTCAAACTCATGATCATGTGCCTCAGCCTGGCAATTACTGGGATTACAGGTGTGCACCCACTAAGCCTGGCCCACACTGAGCATTTTTAGGGCCATTCTAATATCCTGGTTTTCTCCCCAACTGCTACAAGTCAATTAGCTTTTAAAGCATTTGGGTCAGTTGTAAGTTTCTGCAGCATGATAAACAGTATTTCCTGAAGCTTCACTAGAATAAACTTGCTGGTCTAAAGCATTCAGCACTCAAAGAGGGAAAATATATGGGAAATAAATGTATTTTGCACCTGAGAATACTTATCTCATTGTATCATCATCTTTTTAAATTATTAATATTTCCATTCGTAAGTTCCATTTATATATGCTTTTATATTTTCAGAAGTAGAAAAAATAGAGTCAGTTCATTCTCCTACATAGAAAAGGTAAAAACATAATTTGCAGAAGGGTCATCCAGGCAGTGCCTAGATTAACAGTGACCCAGCAAGAATACAGCCCAACAAAGTCTGGCGTCCTAACGCAGGGCATAGGGTCATTCCATTCCTTCTTTTACATTGTAATTATTTGTTTGTCTCAAGTATTTACAGTCTCTTAAATAAGTGTGCAGGCAGCTCCGCACAACCTAAGGTACCTATAAACTACTACGCTGGCTTAGGAACAGTGTTTTGCAAATAGCGATTCAGTCATGACTCACTCACAAAAACTCAATGCTGTCGGTCACAGGAAGCATTTTCTAATGGAACTGAGCAAGGGTTATTAAGAACATCAGCAAGCGTGGCATGTTTTAAGGACTGCATCTTTTCTTATGAAGCTTTTTTATTAATAGTTGTGTGTATGTGTATGTGTGTGTTTGTGTGTGCACGCATGCTGTGTTATGATATAGATTCTCGCTTTAAATAAAAACTGTATAAAAATGGCCTTGAAGTCACTGCCAGACCTAAGCAGACTTCACTAAATGACAAGCAGTCGTCATTAGTGAAGTATGAGGCCATCAGCACTCGGAGGCTGCTGCTGCTTCAGAAAGTGCCCCACAGATGCCCGTGTCACAGCTTGCTTCCTGGGATGGCACACCTGGTGGTCGCAGATCCTGTAGGAGGTGGATCCCACCCTAAGCCCTTGGGTCACTGTTGGCATGCACAAGGGATTGTGGGACCCGAGCTCTTTCCTGGTTCTTATTTTTTTAAATCTGACTTTAGGTGAGTCTGCTCCACCATGCATTCCTGCACAAGCCCAAAGCCACGGGGGCAAACTGAACGTGAACTGGCACTTCTGAACCCAACCCTTCTGGGCCATGACGTGAGCAATGTGCCCCACCACAGGAGCCTCAGCATTTGCTATCTAGTAGGTCCACAGGGCCAAAGCCAGCAGCTGTGGCCAGACTTAGACTGCAACCTCCAGCGCCACAGGGTAAAATTAACCTGTCATCTTCATAATTATCTCCAGGAACCCTTTTTACAGTAACTCAAAGCTGACTATCACAGTGACAGAGAAAACTCTGGAAGGGCTGACATTAACCACAAAAACCAGGGTCTCTGAGGAGGAGAGGCACAGAGAGGGAGCAGGAAACCAAGGAGCTGACAGTTCTCTAGCGTAAGAAAAGCAAAACAAAACAAAAATAATAAACCTCAACGTTAAGAAGTCAGTGCGTCCTCTGAACCTCCCACCTCACACAGCTAGGTATGAAGGAGTGAAGGACTGGAGAACACTTAACCAGGAAATGGGGGTTAAAAAGCTTCCTACAGCTGGGGGGGGGGGGGGGGAGGCCTCCGTGCACAAGCCAATAATCCCAGCTCTCGGGAGGCAGAGGCAGGGGGATTGCTGTGAGTTTGAGGCTAGCCAGTTGAGGACAGCCAGGTCTACAAAGAGAAACTCGGTCTCAAAACAAAAAACAAAAACAATAAAAGCTTCCTACAAAGCCTGGAAATGTATTCATTCCACTGACATACACTGACGAAGTTTAGTACTTTGTAATGGGTACTATATACCAAAAAGGGTTTTAATGTCCACCTATTTATTGATAAGCCGATTAATAAACCACCTATTTGCATGTCTGAAGATACTACAAGAGAGAATCACATAACACAATTTATTTTAGGGCTGTGTCAAAATCTCTCACAGTGAATTCTATTTTTAATGTAAGATTTTCACCGTCTTCTTGCAAATCTTGCACTGAATTTCCTGCAAAGGGAATATTCTTCAGGATGTGGAGGTAAACACTCTCAACAGAGTGTTTGTATAATGGAACAACAGTCACCCTCTGTTTAGACTGGAGTTGTTTCAAAGTTATTACCCTGAGCCCTGTCAATAAAAGCCACAGCCTCACTTAAAGGTAGTATGGTACTCCTGAAATTTCTAAGATCTATCACCGTTGACAATTTTAAAGGCCTTTTGACCCAGTTCATTATTTCTTAAAAACAATAATTTATATTCTTGGCCTTAATAAAACAGAACATTCCTTAGAGTTGGGTGGCAAATTTCCTTTGTCGGTACATAAGTTAGTGAGAACAGAAGCAACTACTGCTCAGACAATGGAGGGGGTTAACAGTGGGTCCAGTGGCACTGAACCGGCCTTAAATTGATCTTGGCAACTCTCCTCCTTTTTTTTTTTTTTTTTTAAGATTTATTTATTATGTATACAGTATGCATCAGATCACATTATAGATGGTTGTGAGCTACCATGTGGTTGCTGGGAATTGAACTCAGGACCTCTGGAAGAGCAGTCAGTGCTCTTAACCACTGAGCCATCTCTCCAGCCCCTCTCCTCCTTTTTAACAGTTAAGAGAATGGAGACTTTCCCCCCCCCCCCCCGAAGTGATCTGGAGGAAGCTGGGGCTGCCAGTCAGATGGGGGTTCCAACTCTAGTCATCAGAGTTAGGGTTTTTGTTTTTAAAGTAAGGGCATACCTAGAGTGCACAATGCAGAGCTGGCAGATGTTTAGGTCAGCTTGAATTCCTGTGCTCTCCTACCCCCCCCCCATGCCCCAGGAGACCCTGGCAACCCCTCAGAGACCACACCATACAGTAGGAAATAGCCACAAGGATGTATGCTTGCTGTTTCTGATTAGTCTTTATTTAACACGAAAATGAACATTAAAAGGCACCTTACATGTAAAGTCCAACTCAATCCGAGGCAGCAATACTTTAAAGAAAAGGTGAAAATGAAGAAAAGCAAGAGCCTCCATAAGACGGGGGAAGCATGCCAAGGGCAGCACTACTGCGGTCAAGGCTGGAATGCCTTCAACAAGCTATGGGGAGAGCAAGGAGAAAGCAGGAGCCAAAACACCCCCATGTGTTGGCAACAAAGTTAGTGATGACCTAAAGAAGGTATTCCAGAGAAATCAGAAGAAAAGTAAGTGTTATAGGCAAAAATCACTAGAAACAGCCACACGTTTGAGGTGCTCAGGAACAGGGAGAAAACCTCAATCATCGATACGGAAATACATTCTAAAGAGGAGCTAAGGGTGGGGACTGAAATCTCACTGCCTGAATTCATATTCCAACTCTGTATAAAGTAACTGCCTGGCTTTAGAACTGGGTGCCCTCTCCCCATGCCTCAGTTTCCATGTGTTTTATTAAAAAAAGGGGGGGGGGGTCCAGGCATGGGTGGCTCACCCTTTAATCCCAGAACTCAGGTGGTAGAGGCAGGTGGATCTCTGTGAGCTCAAGGCCAGCCTGAAGGACCCCTGTCTGGGGGTGAGGGGTGGGGAGTGGCACTTGGGCTGAAAGTCTATCAACTACATATTCCAAACTCCTCTGTCAATTGTCGTCTACTGTGGTTCTATCCATGGAAACAGAAACAGGAAACCATAAGACAAGGAGGGAAAAGATGACTCCTGTTCAAGTGGTACTGGCAAGACAGCAGCAAAGGACTGAAGATGGCCCCGTATCATCTGTGATGGCTTCTAAGCAGCAGAACCAGCAGACCTGTGGTGCACAGCAGGTCACTCAGCAGTCGACCCTGACAGCCTCTCCTCCTCCCTTGAGAATCGCCTGTGCGATGCACTTGTGCACATGAACATACTTTAAACCTATGTGCTGATGCAACATTAACTTCTCATCCCCCCCCCCCCCAAGACCTTCCAAATGCACTGTAACCGATTCTCTGTATTAAATCCCTTTCTGCTCAAAACGCCTGGTGCTTTTTCATGAGCAGACTGGACGCCACTAACACATCTTTGGAGATTATTATAATAAAATGAATTTTACAAGTACCTTTGATCACTTCCTGGAACCTACAAAGTAGGCTGTAAATATTAAAAGTTCTCGCTATACAAACGGCTTAAGCTAGGCGGTGAAAGCAAGCTGTTAAACGGGAAACGACAGTGTTTCCCAACTCTTTAATGGGATGGCATTAACAACCAGGGGCAGCTTGGTAGCCCCTCAACTGGGAGGAGTCAAAATAGGTCGGGAACAAAGGAAGGGAGGGCAAGGCCTTCAAAAATGAGACATCTCCTACAGCCAAGTCCCTGAAAAGAACTCCCTGGCTGCAATAAAATTCTTTCAAAAAGGCATTTTGATTTTCATCAACATGTGTGCTCCATTAAGACTTACATTCCCAGAGCTTTATATTAAAAGCATCTCCTCAATATTTTAATTAAGATACCACTTCATTTTAAAATGTAATAGCTAGATGTGCCATTTCTAAACCTTTTACCCACAGAGCTTGGTTTCGGCAACCCTGTATCTCAGGACCCCTGATCGCTGGCAAGGTACACACCATTCCTCAGACACCTGGGTGAGCTGGCTTTTCCTGGGGTTGGGCCTATGGGAGCCACCAGTGGAAAGGAGAGAAGCCAGGATGGTTTTCTCTTTCTCTGCTTCAGGCAGGGTTTCCAGAAAAGTCTCCAGGGTTTTACCAGTCCCTAGCAGGAGGCTGCAATCCCCTCAGCTCCTGAACTGCCCCAGTCCTGCCTCTTGAACATGTTATCACCCTGTTGTGAATCTTTAGGTGGTTCATCACTTATCTTGCCTTTTCAGTTCCTCCAACATTTGTGTGAGCAGTCAAATTCAGTGAATTCCTGTTTTTAACATCTGTAGTAAAGATTCAGGTTCTCTTTCTCTGTGTGCACTCTGAGCAATGTATACTGGGCCAGTGGTGGTGTTAATATTCAAATTACCTGGAAGATATTAAAATGCAGAGGTACTAGATCCTAGCTTGTCAGTACTTACATGGCAAAGCCAGGAAACTCGCATTTCTAACCAAATCCCAGGTGGTGATGAACCTGTTGATCCGGGGTCCCCAATGAAAACTACCTCAGAAGAAATTAAATTACCTGCTGGTCTGTCCTCCTGCTGTGTTTAGTCAGATGCCAAACGCACTTTTAAATTCAGGGAAAATCTACTTATCTGTCTTCAAACAAAGAAAGAAGAGGGGGGAGGTGAGGAGAGGAAGAGAGAGAGGGAGGCCAGCAAGATGGCTCAAAGGCAGAGTCCTTGAATTACCGTAAATTCCAGTGTGTTTTCAAGGAGTGAGTTTTAAATACAATTTTAGCACTTACTGTATATTATGCCTGGAAATAAAAATCTCAGCTTTAAATACCAACTCATTAAACTTTCTATAAAAATTAAAAGTAATATTTAAGCCCAAATTGCTAGCAAACACTTGGCCAATAAAGTGATCATCCTTCATATAAGTTCATCTATCTTAGAAATTTAAGATTGAAAAACATATCTCAACTTGAAAGGAAACTAAAATGAAGACTCGGTGTCTTGGATCCAAGTTTACAGAATTACTGTAAGGTGTTAAGTAGCTAAAAGTCAGTATCAAGTATGTAAGAAAATAATGACAAATAAAGTGCTTATTATCAGATCAAAAAAATCTACGTAAGTAAAGCCATGATCCATATATGTAACTTTAATTTTTATTGGTCATATTATTTTAAAGCTTAAAATGTGGAATTAATAATACACTTAGCATAAAATAGTTTCAATTAATTAGTTATATTATATTTAATTTTCTTTGTTGCCTTCAAAATCTAGTACATATGTGTACTATCTGAATTTTTCCTTGCCACATGCCACTGTTCAAGAGTGGCAATGGCCAGTGACTCTATACACACCAATGCTCAAAGAGTGGCACATGCCTAGTGGCTATAGATACCACAGAAATTCATGGCTTGTTCTTGAATGCTTTGAGAACTGGACAGTGGTAATAACTTACTACTTTTTCCACAAATATTTGTGATTTATAATTTTAAGAATTTTGAAGCCTTAATAGTCCTAGACTGCTTAAAAAATTAAACTCCCCAACACTTGGGAGGCAGAGGTAGGCGGATCTCCATGACTTCAAGGCCAGCCTGGACTCCAGGGCGAGTACCATGACAGCCTGAGCTGTTACAGAGAAGCCCCGTCTTTAAAAAAAAAAAAAAAACAAAAAAAAACAAAAAAACACTCAGGTGACATTTTGGCGTTGGCTTCTGTAGCCTACACTATTTCTGTAACTCCTCTCAGGAGGATCACATTGTAAACAAGTAAGCTGCCATCACTGCTGTTTCACTCCACGTCCCAAGGCCTCAGCTTCTCTAGCCCAGGGGAGGAGTTAGCAGCCACTACAGGTCCACGGGGCTCCCTAGGTGAGGAATTCTCATCCCCTGGGCTTGCCAGCAGGGAGCTAGCTAGGTTCTAACTGCCAACCTAAATCTCTAGGACAAGAATCTGGTCCTTTGACAGAGAAGGTGGCCACCTGAGCAAGTTACACCACCCAGTAACAGCACAGTCAACTCACCTGACCAGCTAGCAGAAATCTTCATTAAAAAAAAAAAAAAAAGAAAGAAAACCACATTTTTATATGATGCAAGTATTACTTTAATAGTGAATTAAAAGGAGAAAACACAGACAAATCAATTTAAATTACTAGCATCTTTAATGCTTCATGATCCATGAGCCAGACAGAATATATAAAACTTCAAATCTAACTAGCCTAACAAAAGATTTACTTGCAGTAAAAAGCCGAAATACAGGCATTACCTTTAATGAATATAACTGATAATCAAAATAGCATCTAAGAATGGAGCATGGATCAAGTTAGTGTAAGAAGCAGCTGAGAAAACAAGAGGCATGGTGCTTTGGGCAAATCCCTCATCTACCTTTAATATCTAAAATCCAGAGTATACCTGTTTACGCCACAATCCGCTGGTGTGTAGTTCAAAGTATGCCCTAAAGAAATGTGGGGGTATTGAGATGGTGCCTGTAAAACAAACAATTTCTGAATCTCTCAAAAATAATGGACTGTTCTTCTACTTAACAGAAAGTGGGTTTTCTTCTGAAAATAAAACTCCTGCCATAAGCATAAATGTGCCTGTGTGTATATGTCAGTGTAGTGAGATAATTACATACCTCTGAGGCCTAAATACATCTGGTGTCACATCACACCTTAAGCATACAGTTATTTCATTCTGAGCCACTCACTCTAGAGAGTAATTACTCATCCCATAACCCGGCCATAAAAAGCAGAGCTCACTCAATGTTCCAGCAACTGTACAGCAGAGGTGGGATTTTATATGGTACTTGTGTAAATCAGATCATCAGAACAGTAAAAAGTGCTAAAATTATGGCAAGTTATATAGACTTCCTAAGCTTTTAACTTGTAACTAGACCACACCGAAAGCTACAAACACAAATAAGCCTGGCAATGGGGCAAAAAGTTGAACGTACGGGAAATCACTACTTTGGGAAGAAGATACGGTGAAAACACAAAAGCTGAGACCTGGGATGTTACCTAGAAAGACCCATCTAACCTTTCCTCTGCTGACAACAAAGATGTTTGCTAAAAAACAAGGGCAATCCTAAGGCTTGCTGTGCTGGGTTTGGCAGACCTTTAGGCTGTAATCTGATAGCACAAGTCACCACAGCACTGCATCTCCATCAGCAGAGCTGCCCACAACCTACAGAATCTAGAGCCACTTTCCTGTAGCACATCTGTGAGCAGCAAGGCTTCCGCTATACTGAGCTTCTTGAAGCCTCTCCTCTAGCCACTGCTGCTATGTCTCCTCCTGAAAACCAGGCGCTGATCAAAGAGGGAAGGGACGTTTTTCAAGCCAAATTCATGTCACCAATGTAACTCCAACTATCAGTTTTGGTTAAGTTTAATAAAGAACAAGATTTTCAGCTAAGCACAGTATCAGCTCCATGGAGGAAGACGTCTATGTTGTGGACAGGCACCTGTAAGATGCTAAGCATTAGAGGACAATGCCTGGAAACCATTCCACCTGACCCTTGGGAGTCATGGGAGTGCAGGTCCACAGACTGGCTATGTGGTGCTACTGCCTAAAAACCGGGCATCTCAAATGCAGCATAAAATGCCTTCTTCCCAACTAGGTAGGAACATAGAAACCATGCTTGTAACACAGAACTGGCACTCCAAAAGTGGGTAGATTGATACAAATTTCAAATAAAAGCTGGCCCCTGATAAAACACTAAAAAAAAGTTTAACATTTTCCAAGATTACTTCTAATAGGACAGAAAGAATTTTATACAGCAAATGCTTGGCTAGTATTTGTTATATCCATCACTCTAGCCTGCTACTTTTTTGATTAATGAGGAAGGAAAGAGTAAAATGGTGGGCAGTGGGGGCAGAGACGGAAAAGGAAAAGCTCAAGTACAGGCAAGAATTTGAGTAAGGTGAAAGCGCTGCTCCATGCAGCCATGCACTGGCCCACACTGCCCACGCACACGGCACGATCACAAGCCAGGGTCCCCTCTGACCAAGAACAACTGCTCATCAGGAGAACTGGGGAAAGAGAGGAAATGACTTCTTCAGCTTGAGCAAAAGAAAAAGCGATGCCCTTCCCACACACCTCCCATTCACTTGCAACCTGTAACTGGCAGCACAGTACCAATTTCTCAGCCATGTAATACGAGCCACATTCAATGCACCTAGCCATGATAAGATACTTACTGTATGCAAAGAGTCCGGAGCTCTCATATTCTAAGAAAGTCTAACAATGGTGGATGCAAATACACCTTCTGGGGAATTTGGGAGTAGCTCCAAGTGACTACAAACATAAAATATGGAAATACTTTCAACTGTCATGTTCTTCATGTGACAGGTGTGGGGTAAGGACAGATGAGGCAGTGCCTCCTTCTGGAGACTCAGAAAAATAGTTCTAGGGCAAAACACTGAAAAAACAAACTTTTACTAAGATCCAACTATGTGCAGCTGTCCTAGGAGACAGAGCTAGATACACACACATGCGCACACACATACACACACTTTTCTGCACTCACAGACCTTACAATCTAACAGGGGAAATGGGAGAGGAACCAGGAGGCGGGGGGGTGGGGGGGGGAACACGATGATAACAAGAACAAGAGAGGAAGAGGAAGGAGGGAGGAGAGGGGGTAGGGAGGGAAGGGGAAGGGAAGGATTAAGGTTGCAAAGCAAAGTTTTATTTGGTTTTGGTTTTAGCCAGATTTCAAACAAGTCGCGAACTGTGCAAAGAAGAGCATCCTGGGTGGCAGGGCAGTCTGGACATGCTGAAGGAGAGGAAAACATCTATGGATGAGGTAAATGAGGGTCCAGGGTGGGCCACGCGGCTGCAACCTGCATAGCTGTGAAGGAGCAAAGGGAAGCTACTGAAGGTTCCAAAACAGATGGGTATAGACAGCATCCTACTTACTGGCTATGATACATACAGAATCTAAGAGCTGAGGTCAACCTGTTCAAAGTTATTACTGACTAGCACACTCATGCATATATGAGGTCTGCTCTTACATAATCATGAATATACACAAACACAGAGCAACTCAAGTTTTAAAGAGCCTTGTGGTATAAAGTAGTTCAGAAAAGCCATTAACAGATCAGACATGAGGGGAAATGCATTAACCTTATACAGCTAGAAAAAAATGTGGAGGCAGGACCCCAGGTTCCATCACCATAGCTTTCCAAGGCAAGGACATAAAAAACAAATGCAAAAACAAACAAAGTCAACAGAATTGAAAAAGCACTTAGCAGAGCAAAAGCAGTCCAGGAAAGGGAACAACCGAGAAGACTGGGCAAATGGAGTTGAGGATCTGGATTACCAACCTTGTCGTGAACCAAGCATTGGAAATATACCCATACTGTTAAATTCTTTTGCAAAAAAACTCCTCTGGTGAGTCCTATTTTACTGCAAAGCTAAGTCTTAAACAGTTCTCAAGGAAAATTCATCAGTATTTTGTAGATAAGTTTAACAAACTATTCTGATAAACTAGCCAATGTATCTTCAAAACGTATAAGACCTTATGGAAGCTTTGAAGCCATGTATGCTTTTGCAAATCATCACCCGGAGGAGGTTGTCAAAAGACGAAGTTTAGTTTTCCAAGTTTTGTCTGGGTTTTCTTTGAGGGCTGAGGGGAACATTGTGGCTGTTCTAAAACTCAGCTCTCCTGCTTCAGCCTACCTGGGTACAGACAGAATCTTTTTTAAAGTGAAATCTCAAGTAAACGGGTAGGGGCTCTCCTAACTCCACAAAGGTATATGCCAAATAATTTTCCTGGACAACCCAGAAATACTATTCTACCCGGGAATGCACCAAGGCTTCCTACTCAACACTGTAACCATCCATTGAATGAACTGCTTTCAGAACAGCTTTAGGTCGGTGCTAGGAGAAAAGGGCAACCACAGAAAAAACAAACTATACAGCAGTCCAGTACTGAACGCAAACCAGCTATCCAGTATCCATATTCTTACAGAAAAGACATGAAAAGATGAAGCCACAACAACATACTCAGAAAACTGAATAGAAATAAAAACTTGGGAGGTTTTTGCTTTTTTGTTTTTAAACAAGGAAGGTTTCACACACACCACAGGATAACATATCATTGATCATTCATTTAAATAACAACTGTATACACACTGACTGATACTATTAATAGCTGCTGGCCTGGATTTAAATAACATTTTATGTCAACTGTATACACACTGACTGATACTATTAATAGTTGCTGGCCTGGATTTAAAATTTACCAGCAGTTTTTTGTTTGTTTGATTGATTGATTGATTGGTTGGATTTGGTTTTTTGGGTTTTTTTTCCCCCAAACTACCAGATTCATCTTTCATTCTTAAGAATTTTGTACAATGGCAAACTCAGATGACCTCAGAACCACATGTGGTAGAATATTTTTACATCTGTTAGCACTTTGCCTTTCAGTCCATTTGATTAGCTAACTGATGCTCCCTTCATCAAAGATGCACAGAAATCTGCAATCTGAGACAAGAGTAGGCATACTGATTCCTCATAAGAAACTGCCATTCATTTCCTGCAGCTTCTACATTAAAAATGAATTCCACAGCTAAGCTCTCAAGTTTGGCTGATCTCTTCAATAACTGTAGAATTTCACAACTACAGGTCCACTTACCTTCACTGGACAGAGATTACTTTTCAGTCTCAGTATAAACTCACTCACTATATCTGCATAATCTACCGGGTTGTGTCTTACTAGACTGTCTAAAAGGGCAGTTCAGAGGTGTATGTTAGAGCAAAACTTGAATGCCAGGCACAGCGGTGAGGGTGCACACCTGTAATCCCAGCACTCAGGAGGCTGAGGTAAGAGTCCTGAGTTTGAGGCCAGCCTGAACTACATAGTAGCATATTTTAAACATTTAATGTTTTAGATGTGTTCAATATTGTTTAATGGAGTTGGGTTCAAAATTCCAGTCTCAGTCGTTAAGAGGGCAAGCTGAAATAGATTGTCCAACAACTGTAATGGATTAAAGGGCAAATAGCAGCTCGGCCCATTAGCCTGTGGAAATGCAGCAATTGCTCAAGCAGCCATAAGACAGACTGTCACAGTCAGGCGTGGTGGCACACGCCTTTAATCCCAGCACTCAGGAGGCAGAGGCAGGCGGATCACTGTGAGTTCGAGGCCAGCCTGGTCTACAAAGTGAGTTCAGGACAGCCAAGATAACACAGAGAAACGCTGTCTCAAAAAACCAGAGGGGGCGGGGGGAGGAAGAAGAGGAGGAGGAGACGAGACAGACAAAAGGCATCCTAAGGTAGGCCATTTCATGTTGAACTTACACACACACACACACACACACACACACACAGAGTCTGAATTAGAAGATGCCCTGCCCTGCTATGGATATGGATAAGAAAGCTGAAGGGGCTGAAAAAACAAAAACTACTTTCAGGTTCCTGGAGTTTGTCTGCCTATCATTGTTTTAGACAGAATCTCACTCTGTAAGCCCAGACAAAACTCATCAAAATGTGCCTGCCTCAGTCTCCTGAATGCTGAGATTACAGTTATGTGCCACCATGGCCAGCTCTAAAAAGAAGACTATATATAACAACATTAAAAACCAGCCCAATGAAGTAGAAATGTGAGGAAGAAGGGCAGGGGCTGCTATACCTGCCAGAGTTACTTGTTACTTGAATGTTTTGCGCTTATCTGAACTTACTCATCACTATCACTTAGCCCCAGCAGATACAGAAGAGACAGGCAGGCAGGCAGGCAGGCAGACAGACAGACAGACAGACAGACAGACACACAGAGGTTAGGCTCATACACATGGAGTTGGGCAGAAAACCGCAAGCCATACGCTTGTGCCAAAAAATAAAATTTTGAGGGCCTGGAGGAACGACTCGACAGTTAAGAACACTGGCTGCTTCTCCAAAAGACCTGGGCTCGAGTCCCAGCACCCAAACCACAGTCGTCTCTAAGTGCAACGCCAGGGTGACATGCTGCTCTCTTCTGTCCTCCAGCAACAGCAGGTACACGGTACACATGTGGCATAGACATATGCATGCAAAACACCCATACATACAAAATAGAAAATGAGACAAAACAAAAACTTTAAAGTAGATTTCTTAGATAGACGAAAAGCTCCTCAAATTTCATGCTGTGAAAGTCAAAGACAAGTCACCACTAAGCAATAAGTTGTAACACAAACCCAGACCTAGTTAGCACTAAAATGTAAGAAGACACCCAAAGGTCTCATGGAAGTAAATTGTTTATAATAAAGAGCACGAAGAAGCCAATGGTAGAGACCTAGCCTACCCTCGCACACCCAAGACTCTTTATCACTGAAAAAGAAAAATAAAAGTACATGAAAACCTTCAATGAAACTAAAATCTGTGAAAGCTTTTAAATCCCCTTGAAGACTTTCATTGTTAAATGAACAGGTTTTTTTTTTTTTTTTTTCTCCCCCTGTAGCATCCTTACTAAAAACTAAATTGTAATATCACCCAGGGTTTTGGAGTTTCCTGCTATCTGTGAAATAGCAAAGAAACTGCTCTGACAAGTTCCAAGGAAGAAGTCATTTGAACCCTCTGCCTCCACAGGCTCTAAGGCCCACTGGGCTAACCTCTACCAAGCCTCCACGGGCTCTAAGGCCCACTGGGCTAACTTCTACCAGGCCTCCATCAGCTCTAAGGCCCACTAGGCTAACCTCTACCAAGCCTCCACGGGCTCTAAGGCCCACTGGCTAACCTCTACCAAGCCTCCACGGGCTCTAAGGCCCACTGGGCTAACCTCTACCAGGCCTCCATTTCAATCAAGCTTCTGGAGGCTGGGCTGACACCCCATGACTCACCTAATAAATCTGAATTAAACTCAGAATCTGAAGAGTGGTCATTTATCAGCTACCATGCGACACGTTCTAATGTTCTGTAAATCACACTGAATGTCATAAGCACACCTTTGCAGATACCTGGATGTCAGTTGGTCCCTCTCCAAGACACACTCAAGATAACCTATCTGTAGAAACCATCATAGCCTCTAGCTGCACAAAGATGCTACATGGGAGTATTACTATTCTGTGACATGGCAGTGTGCTTGATCCTCCATCCCCCAGACATCAAATGTTTGACTTTACAGTAAAAGACATAAAATACTCTTTAGATCAGCGCCACCAAAGTGCCCACCCTGCTCTTTCCCAAACTGCTAGGCATGGTGGCACTCGCTTGCAAACTCAGTGCTAGGGCAACAAGGCAGGATGATGGCAAATCCCAAGCCATTCTGGGCTGCTCTGACAAACCCTGGCTAAAAAATAATTCTCATGTTTTAAAAGCATGTCTGCTTACTCTATGAGAACATAGGGCTGACTGTGGCAGTGCAGGCCCACAACATCAGCACTGAGGTGGCCAAGGCATGAGGCCATGACGTCAAGGCCAACCTGAGCAACATAGTAGGGCTGCCTCAAGAAGGAAGGAAAACTAAAACTACAAAAATGTAATATAATCTCTGAAACCTCCACTTTTCAGAAGTCATTCGACTTCCAACTTCCTTCCTTTCATAAAAAGTGAGTTTGCCAGTCTTCATTCTTAGCCACTGTATGGATGGAGAAGAAACCAATTTGATTTTCTATCACTACTCTGTATATCAGGTCAGTGCACTGGCGTTAGCCGTACACTGTACCACGTTCTAGACATTATGGGTCCAATCACCACTGTTTCTACTGCTAGCTATAGTGCCATAGAAAGTAGATTACAACCCAGGCCCAGCACGCTCAGCTTTCTGTGCACACTGGAGAAACCCTAAGGATTATCCTCCTTACTCAAGTCCCTTCCATTTCCGTTTTACACTGTGACACTTTTTCCTTTTCCCAACAATCACTCAAAGGAACAAAAACAAAAACAAAACAAAAAAAAACCCCAATTTCCATTTTCAGCACCACGGATAGTCAAGTGGGTTCTTAAGTCACAGGTGCATCCTCAAGTTTAAGGCTCAGATCGCAAGTGTGAGCTCCATGACACCGGCTAAGAGTATATTGGGTCTAGACCCATCTCTTGGTCCTTCAGGTAAACACTCGCTGCTTCATAAAAAACAGTAAGTGTTTGACCATTTAACAAACCTAAACCCACATACACATGTCAGCAAAGAGTTTGTAGGGATTGGCTGTTTTGGCTTTTTGGGGTTTTTGTTTGTTGTTGTTGTTGTTGTTTTGGTCTGATGACACCTATAATTACATAATTCAACTCAGACACAACTTCAACAGCAGTGGCAATTTTTAAAACGCTGAGGCATATTAATGAACCATGTAAACTTTGCACCTCTTGGTGCCACCACTAAGCCCAAATTACTGAGCTAAATGTATGTCTGACCTGATAAGAAAATTTTCAAATCTTCTCTCTAAAATAATCTCTATAGCACATGTTTTAAGATTTATTATTTATGATGACTATTTTTTAAAACCATTTCTTTAAAAAGTATCACGTATTTTAAAAGTACAAGCTAAGAGTATTGTAGAACAGGGTATATCTCAAACTTAGACTGATGAAAAACTAAGTTTCCAACATTGGCCACCAGTCCCACAAAGTACTGGCCTTATGCCATCACGGCCTAGTGCCAGCCTGACGTAGGGCCAGGCTAAAAATATCAACTAAGCAGCAGCTGGAACACATAGGTCCCTCTGACCTCAGCTTAGTTCCCTAAATCAAGGGAGGTAGTCGGGGGACAATTGCAGGGACTGAAAAGAAACTCTCCACAGATGCTCCTATACCTGTCTCCTGGTCATTTCTTTGCTGTGTCCTCCAACCCACTTCATACAGCACACCTCAAGACGGGAAAGGAGGAGGGGAGCAGAAGGGAAGGAAGAGGAGAGTGGAGAGGACCAGGAAAGGAAGGGAGGCAAGCCAGGCTCGGAGGCTTCATGCACGCCCTTGGGTCTCAGTTGCAGCTCCATTATCCCAAATCATCTGTTGCTCATGCCAGTGTCCAGTGGCACCACTGTCCAGACAAGGAACATGTCACACCTCTGTAAGACTGGCTGGCTTTGCTGGCTTGAAGACTTGTCAAGATAAAAGTTACACAACTGATTTATTTGATGCCCGAAGAGGAAAGAACTGTAAGATACATCAGAAATAGACATAAACTCTAAGAATGCTATTTTTAAAAAGTCTTCAAGAACAAGGCAAACAAACTTAAGTTTGTTTATATATAATAGTCAGACTATACACACTTATAATACCTTGAATTTTAGGATTTACTTTACAACAGGTATTTAGAAAGACAGGAGCATTTCTTTTTAGAAACCAGTCAATGAGTGGGGTACGCTGACACACATCTTTCATCCAAGTACATGCTTGGTGAAGGCAAGTGAATCTCCATGAGTTCGAGACCAGCCTGGTCTACAAATCAACTTCCAAAACAGCCAACAGAGAAACCCTGTCTCAAAAAAACAAATCAAAAACAAAAAAAAGGCCGACAGACAGACAGACAGACAGACTAGTTGATGAAATGAGTGCAAAAGTCCCTAAATATACTGCAGCCTTGAACTTAGGTACTTTGTACCTAAATTATGAATGAAACACCCATCCTTCACGTACGAAGGTGCTGGGAAGCTGGTACAGAATTGAGATGATGTAAAGAATCGAAAACACAGAAGTTAATGGATCAGCAGCTAAGAGGGGTTACTGCAGGGCCAGAGAGATAGCCCAGTGGTTACAAGTACTTCTTTATTCTTGCAAAAGACTAGGTATTGATTCCTAGCACCCACACTGTGGCTAGCAACTGCCTGTAACTCCAGTGTAGGGATCACATGCCCTCTTCTGGCCTCTGTAGGCACTACATACATGTAGTACATATACATAACATGCAAGCGAAACACTCATGTGCATGAAATTAAATAAAACTGAAAAAAAAATGTTAAAGAGTGCTAACTGCTCTTGCAGAGGACCTGAATTCAGTTCCCAACATTCATGTGGCAGCTCACAGCCACCTGTAACTCCAATTCCAGGGAATTCTATGTTTTCTTCTGGCCTCTGAAGACTTCTGCATTCATGAGACGCAGTAAATGCAGGCAAACATGCATATACATACATATATACATACATACACACATCTCTAAGGGTTCATTTTTGTATTATCTTCTTAGGGATGTTACGTGTATAATATCCAGTGATATTAGACAGGCCTAACGTTAATTAACAATGAGAACACTTCAAGTAAGCAGACTGTTAAATAAGGCAAGACCAGGCAGCTAGTCACCTCAGTTTGGTTTTTGTTTTTGTTAAAGACTTATTTATTATGTATACAGTGTTCTGCCTACATGTACACCTGCAGGCCAGAAGAGGTCATCAAACCGCATTATATATGTTTGTGAGCCACCACCATGTAGTTGCTGAGAATTGAACTCAAGACCTCTAGAAGAGCAGACAGTGCTCTTAACCTCTGAGCCATCTCTCCAGCCCCCTGGTCACCTAAGTTTTAAGCACATTAATAACTTATTGAACTTCCAATTTATCTGCTCAACTTATTGGGTTTAAAGAGGTTAAATGTACTGATAGGTTCTGCGGTGTCCTACCAATTAACATCTGGGCACAACAACTGCACAGACAAAACTCTCGTTCAAACTCGACTGCTCTGCCTGCACTAAGAAGTACCACTGTTAATCAGTTATTTTTAAAGGGCCTTAAAATGAGAAATATAATTCCTAAGTGTACTTTGGGAACATTCTCTGCAGCATACACACACAATCAATGCAATCTTCAAGTTATTCCTCTTTCAGAAGTTGACCAGCTGCCCAGTCCAACCATCCTCCAAAGCCAGGTGGTGGTGGCCTACATCTTTAATCTTGGCACTAAGGAGACAGAGGCAGAGGGATTTCTTTGAGTTGCAGAACAGCCAAAGAAACTAATTCAACAAAGAACTGCCCCGAAAGCATGCTCCCCCCCTAAAAAAATCTTTTAAAGTTCAACACTTGACTGGAAAAAAAAATAAAGGTACATACGGGCGTATCCTGAAGAAGTTCATCTTTAGAGGAGGCAGCTAACTGACAAAAGCAGTGTGATATGTACACACATTTTCTCAAACATAGATTCAACTATAAACACATTAAGTTCACACCAAACTTCTTCCTGGCACTAATAACTATGCTGTGTATAAGCAGGGTACACTTTTAGTAAACTCTCTATTACACTGGTGTCTGCATGCATTCTCTCTATGCACGTGGCTGTAGTAACTGCTGTGCTGTAGCAGACAACTTTCCATGGACTTTTACACCATAGCGTTACTAATTCAACATGTACTAATGTTTAGCAATAAGCAGCACCTATTTTTCACGCTAGATCCACCACTGACCTGAAGCCATTAGAATCCAGCCTGGACTAGAATGCCATCTGGAAACACTTTCACAACGTTCTGCAAAGTAACTTCACCAGCGTTCATATCAACTTAAGAAATGCTTCCTGTCACTTCGGACGTCACCATTCAGCAAACCAAAAGAGCACAAGCTGTGGACCAGAAAGCCAGAGTTTTCTCTGCAACCTATGACTCGCTCAGAACAATCTCTCATGGGGCACAGGCCTCCATGTTTTGCAGACACTGAGGAAAGCCGGGCATGGTGGTTCACGAGGACAGTCCCATCACCCGAGAGGCTGAGGTAGGAGGCTATGAGCTCCAGGCCATCCCAGGCTACATACACAGAAAGTTCCTGTCCAGCATTGGCTAGAGAAGAAAACCAGCTGGAAAAAATATACAAACTAAACAAAATGAATGCTAAGAAGTTGAAATTAATGTTATCTACCTATTTCTAAAAGGCCCCACACTGATAAACAGACTACACTGTACTGCATTTCTTCCTAAATAGAGCCCATGGTGTGGAAGAACGCGCCTGTACACCACAGGCCCTGAACTATTCTTGAGATGGCAATGCTCGAACCTGCCTGATCGGCTTCTGACTTTCATCTCGAAACACTCACTTTAGAGTTGCAAAGAAAACAGGCCAGGCATGCAACTACGCACCTCGCATTCCACATCTAGAAGGCTCAGAGAGGACAAGCTTAAAATCAAGGCCACTGTGTGCAACACTGTCAAAGGGAAGGAGGGAACAAACGAAAGGACGAAGGGACCAAGGCAGAGGGAAAGGCAAGTATCTCAGAGGCAGAAGGCGGCATCTGCCTGAGCTTTAACAGCAGCCATCTATTTGTTAGAAAGCCCATGTTTCTATTAACTGGAAGTTTAAAATGATAGCAGAGTTCATACTACTTTCTCTCCAAAGCTTACTTTAGCTCTCTTTCCTATGTAGGCCAAAAAAAGAAAAAAAAAGAAAAAAAAAGACAGAAAGAAAACATCCTATTTTTAAAGAAATGAAAACCATGTACAAGCAAACATACTATCACCGGTACATAGGACATTGAGTAAAAAGACATACCCAGGCATCTCCAACAAATCTAAACAATCTGGCTGGACTGAGAAATAGAAGTGCCTTTTCATGAATCAATATAATATAACATTTTTCTCCAAGTTATTATTTGATATTAATTTCTCAGGTAACAAAATCATGCTTCAAATGAGAGGGGAACTCATGTTTTCAAATATATAGTTATCTGCACACGTGTACAGTCAAAAATGAATAAAGCAAGGTGGATATAAATTAGGCTTTTTACCTAACAAAATCGTTTTTTAATTATGAAATGGTAATTTAAAAGGTAATGAAAAACGATGTTGTGCCCTTTAAAAAATGCTGGCCTGTCATTTGCTTTATTTCTAAGTCATTTCCTAATAATTTTATTTCCTTTTCTAGGCTATATGTCCTTCTTAACCTAAGAGTTTAAGTCGGTAGCAGGTGGAGCTTAGTGACTCCCCTATGAGATTCACTAACCCTGAGTGAGCTTGTCTTATCACATGGATGTGTAAGTAGGCATTTTTGAGATACCAAATTCATTTTGATTCGCTGAAGAAAACGCACAGTCCAACACAAAAACAGAAATCGTAAGGATCCAATCATGTAACTTTTAAAGGGGACTGCTTTCTTAGGAGGCCCCGGTTCCCTGAACATATTACTAGCAGAAATCGTAAGTTCTTAACTAAATGCTGAACATGAGTGTGAGCAGATGAGAGATGCTGCCCTGAGTTCCTCCTTATGAGACATGCAGAGCTGGGAGGAAGACAGCAAGAGACTAGCAATGACAAAATAAGCATCTTAAAAACCAACAAGGACATACTTAAGAGAAAAAGAACCTCCAATGCTTGATTAATTGCAGTTAATTCTCTTCCATTAAAGGTCATGGCTCACAGGCATCCTGATGTTTCCAAAAGAATAGCATCAAAGTCTAGCATTTTCTAAAGAAACGAAATTTAACACAAAAGGGAAAAAACAAAAAGAGAGGACGACGGCCTTTGCAGTCCAAGAGTGGACTCATAACACAACTACTCAGCGAGGAATTACCAGACCCTGGCTGCAGATGTGGCTCCATAGCTGAACACTTGCCTGGCATCAAAGAGACTCTCAGTTGAACCCCTAACAGGAGAAACAAACAAAACTTTGAGACTGAAGCAAAAATAGAAAAGATTGTTTAACACAAGCCTGCAACTCCACCCTCCGTGATTGCTGAAGTATTTGTGTGCACGTCCATGCAGTGTAAACACTGTTCGTGTGGATGTGTGTACGTGAGTGCACCTGTGTATGGGAGCCAGAGGTCAACAGTGAGCATGTGCCTCATCTACTCTGCATATTATTTTCTGCAGTAAGTCTGGCACTGAGCCTGCAGCCCATCAATTCAGCTAGGCTGGCTGTGCAGTGAGCTCCTGCCTCTGCCCTCTGGGGTTACAAGTGTGCACATCTTATGGGGTACTGAGCATCATGTTGGGTACTGAGCGTCTTATGGGGTACTGAGAGTCCAAAGCCATGTCTCCATATTTGTTCACATGCACTTTGACTGAGCCATCTCCTCCTTCCCTTTGTTGGATCAGTGTCTGGGTACCAAAAAGCGCTGTACCCACTGGACAGTGGATTTCTTCCTTGGACCAATACCAAGTGTCGTGGGATGAAGCATCACTGAATGACACACATTCCTTGCCTACCAGGCACTGAAAAGCTGTAAACAAGCGTCTCAAGTCACACACACAAACATGTGAACACTTCCAAAACTTCTCTTTTTCTGCAATTAACGTTCTCATTAATCAGAAGGCAGGCGCAGGGCTGTGGGTGTGGTTCAGTGGCAGAGCATCTGGCCTCACGTGTCCCTGCATTTAATCCCCCTGAAAAGCAAAGATAAATTAGTAAACAGTCCTATACAAAATTGGTTCCTATTATTTTACCCTTGAAAGTAGGTGCAATAAAACATACTGTAGCCAATCTAAAATACACTCAACTCTGACAGCAAATTTAGAGTCTCATCTTTATATCGTCATGTTTGGTCAATAAAGAAAATAAAGATATTCTAGTAAAAGCCAATAGATCATCTGACTAAACTTTTTATTCATTTTAATTCCAATACATATTTCCCTTGTACTTTACTACCTTGACTCCCACCCCCAGCAAAAAAAGAATAAAAGAATATATGAACCAACATGTTAATAAAATTTGAGCAGTATTTTTCTCTCCCAAAAGCAACTACCAAAGAAAGAAATAGCCAACTCCTTTTAAAATTTAACTCCTTCCTTCCCACACACAAGATTCTGGCTGTGCTTAATATGCCTTGCTTCTAAATAATTTCAAACAAAAGAAACAGAAAGAAAGAAAGGAAGAAAGAAAGAAAGAAAGACAAAAAACTGCACATATATACCAGCCCCTCAGAAAGAACAATCATTTTCACACCCACACATGAAAACACATCCAAAAAATAACATTATAAATCAAAGGTAAACATTAATCTTCTTTAATAAGGAAAATGTATGTGGTTGTTTTAAGAGAAAAAAAAAATCCTCCAAAACCTTGCCAGTTCACTTAACTCACTTCTCCAGCCAGCCACAGTTCCCTGCTACTTACATGGCCTTGCTGGACCTTTATTTACACCAAAGTCTTTTGTTGAAAACAAGAAGTGAAGCATCCTATGTGAAGTTAATTGTGTACTGGGATATTTTGTTTGGTTGTTTTGTTTGTTTTTGAAACAGGATCTGGCTTGGAACAAGGTAACCTGGAACTCAGAGATCCCCTGCCTTGAGTGCTTGGATTAAAGCCATGCGCTGTCACAACTGGCCTAAGTTATGTACTTTAAAAGGTCATCTTTCTTTGTTGAAATTGATCAACTACCTTTTTCATAGTTGCATAGTACTCCACCCAGTACTTCTTGACCAAATCCTATCTGACAGAAACGAGGAGTGAATCGAGCTTCTCACTGCTGCAAACAACACGGAGCAGGCACTCCCATGCAGAACACTTTCATGCACCAGCATCGCTGTCCTCCACAGGATACAATGCCAGGAATGGCACAAAGGACGGCACCAAGCAGGGGGCTGGGCAGCACACTCCCTCCCACTCGCCCCATCCCTAACCAGCTCTCGGTGCTTAACATTCTCTGCTCTCCTTCTGGGTTTCAGCAGTGTGGTAGAAGAAAACTGCACCTCAGTTGTACTTGCGTCCCTATCTACATAAGAGAAAAGATGGCCTGCTTATGAGCCACTTGGCCTCTCTGCCTCTGAACTACAGTGCCAACACTTCCTACTGGATTGTCTTTCTTTAGTAATTTCCTACCTTTGGTCAAACATGCCATAAATATTTGCTCCAGTTGGTGATTTTGCTTGGTTTATGTTTTCAAGCCAACAGAAAAATTTAAAGATTTTTCCCCCAATTAATCTGCCTTTGATTTTAGGTCATATACAAGAGGTTCAGACAAAAACCTGGGGGAAATTGTTTATGAGGTATCAATGAAATCATTGTTTTACTGAGATCAAGACTACGTACCAACAGATGGTCGTCTTAACGAAAAGCATCCGAACATAACAAAAATAAGTAGATATATCTCTACAAAAGTTTCCTATAGCCAGATGAGCAATTATTAAATATAATTTTTATACCTAATAATTAAATACCACTTATCAGTACCAAACGGTTTAGTGTATTGCTGACCATCCACCCAGGAGGCTGCTTTTCTAGCAAGCCCAATTCCCTACTCCTCAATCTCCAGACAAGCTTCAACACTAACAAATGTAAGATAAAAGTCTGACAAGTGGAGTTTCCCTGTTGTGACTAGCATCCACAAACATTTCCTGTACAAACCTGAGTGGTCAATAACAGAAAACTGCTTATCATTTAAAACTGAGATCAATACAGTATTTTGTTCTTCTCCATCTCAGATTTAGTTTGGTTTTGATTTGGCAGGGGGAACGGTTAATCTAGAACAAATCACAATTGTAAGCTTCTTAAAGTATACTGACTCCAACCCACCACTTGATGGTAAATTAGATACTTAGTCTAACTGGCCTCCCTCACCAAGGGTGGACAAAACTTGGTTCTAAGTTTTCTACCTCACAGTGCTAGTTGCTAGGCATTTATTTAACAGCCTTCCATCTCGGAAAACAAGAAAGGCAACTTGAATGTTAAAGAAACTGGGCAGGACTCAGAGAAGAAGGGGGGAAAAAAGCGGTTTCCACAATTGTCACTATTTCCAAAGTGGTGGTCAAGCCTTCAAACCATAGGAGAGGCTGCCACTTTACATCGATGGGGCAATTGCATTCAAGTGGCCGCCTTCCCCTTTGGGGACTATTGAAAAAGTTACTATTTTCTTTTACAACTAACTGTTCACCCTGGCCTCTTCCACTGATGAAAGCAGGCAAAGCCCACGCTGTGTGTCTGTCTCCTAGAGAAGATTGCATCTTTTATTTATCGCCCCTTGGCTTTATTTTCACAGTGAATTCCTGGCTTAAATGCAATCAGCCAAGAAACCCTCCCTATGTGCTCTCCTGTCAGTCCTCATTGCTCGCAAGCAGAGTCAAACACAGCAAGGGGAAGGGGCTGGGGGAGGGGGCACGATGCAATGTTGCCAGCCAAGCCATAAAAATTCAGACTCCAGCTAGCTATACTCAGAAACCATAGATGTGCTTCAATCGGTTTCAAACCGGCAGTGAAAAAGGAGTATTTAAAAAAAAAAAAAAAAAAAATGTAACTTGAAAGAATGTTAATTAGATGTTAAAGGAAAGAAAGGGGGGGGGGAGGATGGATAACCTCAAAAACCAACCCCCTCTTAGAGAGAAGGAAAGGGCGCTGAGCAACTCTGAGGGCTGTCTTTGGAAATAAATGACCATGCAGAAAATCACGTTTTCAGATTACATTAGAATTCAAACTAACCAAACAGGATTAAAACAAACCTCCTGTGTCGGGGCCACTATCCAGACCCCCACTCCACTCCCAGGAAGGAGGATAAAAAGATCGGACTACAGAGAGAAGAGAGCAAGTTAAAAATGAGAGAGACAGAGACACACAGTCTTTCAAATCTATCCTCTCATTCATTTGGTTCTGGGTTCATTCCCTACAATTTCAACTAGACGGAGGTGGGAGAGGGTTATAAAATACGCCTTCAGCAAGCGGGGGGGGGGGGGGGAATGGGGACAGGGAGGTTGCTCCACAGCATTGTTCACTTTGGTCCCGTTCAAACGTCCCCATACCTATGACTGGAAAAGATATCTACACAGAAGAAAAAGAAAAGCGCTGTGGAGGCAGAGGGATTTGAGAAAACTCTCCTGGTCTGTCAGAGAAAGGAGGGCTGTGCAGCTTTAAATCACAAGTCCTTCTCTAGCCTTTGTCAAATATCTTCTACTTTACAAGCCCTGAAAAGAAATAAAGAGGCTCTTTTGTTTGCTTTCCCTTTTTCGGAGGGTGACAGAAAATTGAAAGGGGCACAAATAAACGCGAAAGGAGAACAAAGTGTCGGGTGGTGCAAGGCGGGCTGCGGCGCAGGGGGCCCCCTCGGTGCGGACGCCGGCCCCGGGTCGGACCGTGCAGCCTGACTCTCCCTCGGCACCGCGCCCCGACCCCGGGCGCAGGCCGAAGTCGGGCGGCGGCGGGGTGCCTCGCGGGATGAGAAGCGCGAACTGCGCCCCTCAGCGGCCCGGCCTACGGCCGCTCCACACGGGGATAATCGGGGACCCGGTCGCGGGCGCCGCGGAGCTCGCGGGGCGGGCCGGCCGTCGGAGCCCCGAGCGGAGCGCTGGCCGCGCGCTGTTGGAGGGAACTCGCCACCGCCGCCACCACCGCCACCTCCACGCTCGGACGGCGGGGCGAGGAGCGGAGCCAGAAGAAAGGACGCGAGCCGGGCAGCGCTAAGCGAGCGAGAGAGCGAGAGAGCGCCCGGGCGGGCATTGTCTCCGGCCCGCGCCCCCTCCCCCGCGCCGCACGCCCCAGCCCGAGCCCCGCGGCCGCCCGCGCCTTTGTCCACGCCCGCCCCGCACACCGGCGCTCAGCCTGCGGGACAGACGACGGGAACGCCGACACCCACCGCCCCGCCGCCGAGGGGCGCGTCCTGCTGATTCATTTCCCACTCGCGCTAGCCCGTCCGGGGAGACGGGGGCGGGGACCAGCGGGAGGAAATGGGCGCTCGGCTCCGGGGACCATCCGAGTCGACCCGCTGCAGCGCGCGCCGGGCCACGGGACAACCCAGGGGGAGCGGAGGGGGGGTCCTTCCCTCCCCCACCCCCGAGGGACAGAAGGGACAGACCGAAGGACCGACGGCCAGCGGCGGCCCCCGTGACTCACCGACTTGCAGGACGTTGTCTACGCAGCCACTCTCCAGCAGCGCGATACCCCGGCGGAAGGGCAGCCGCGTCTCGTCGCCGCCGTCCGCAGCGCTGGCCGCCCCCACCGACGGGGTCCCGGTGCCCGCGGCGGCGGCGGCGGCTGAGGTGGCAGCCGGCGAGGATGAGGAACCGCCGCCGCCGCCGCCACCGCCGCCCGCGCCGCCGCCCGTGCCGCCGGGGCCGCCGCTGTCGTCGCCCGGGCCGCCCGCGGAGCCGCCACCGGTGTTGAAGGACGAGTACATGCAGATCTCCCGCTCACTGCGGGGAAAGGACCAGTAGACGATGCGGCGCTGCACCGGCTCCGGGATGCGCTCGAAGCGCTCCTCCACGCGCTGGAACGGCCACTTCTCCGCCACCCTGCGCGCTGCGATGTCCAGCAGAGACTCGGGGCTCTGGGTCTTGCCCGGCGGCAGCAGCCCCAGCGCCGCGCCGCCCCCGCACGCCGCCGCCGCCGCACCGCCCGCCCGCGGGCCGGGCCGACAAGCAGAGCTGTAGCCGCCACCCGCGCCGCCGCCGCCGCTGCTGCCCCCGCCACCGCCGCCGCCGCCACCCGGCCGGCAGCAGAGCCGTTTCGCGGGAGGAGGCTGCTGTCCGCGCTCCGCCATGACCGCGCCGCTTCTAACCCGACAGCGGAAGTGCCGGGACCCTATAAACGGCACAAGGAAGCGCGACACGCACACGCCGTGGCGACGCCACGCTGCCATCTAGGGCCCGCCGCTCCTTGTAGGGACACGGGAGGTGTGGCCTAGGCCGTGACGACGTCGCCGAGGAGGAGCGCCGATAGGGAGAACCTAGGGGAGGGGGCGGGCCCTATGCAAATCACTGGGCTGAAACATAAATAGAGCGCTCCGTGGACACGGGGGTGGCGGGGGCGCTCGGGTTGGGTTGCCGGGTGGGCTGTGAGAATGTCAGGCTGCTGTGACGCGGGGGGCGGGGCTCAGGCGGGGTTCCCGCGGGAGGGGGCGGGCCGCCGGCCAAGCGGAGGGTGGGTGGGTCTCTGCGCCCCCTGTCTACTCAACTTAGCCCTCCAGCGCCCCGCCGCCTTTTGATGTCCGCCAAGTGAGGACGCGCCTCGTGGGTCGCCGCGGGGCGGGGAAGCGGGGGGTGAGGGGGAGCTCCGGACTAAATGGAGGGCGGACCGACTGCTGGATGCCCCACCCCCCCGTCAGCCGGCCCCGCGGGGAAAAGCCTCTGGGCGGAGGAGGCGCTTTCAAAACAAAGAAATGCTGCGTGAAGCCCCGGGGGGACGCGGCCGAGAGGAAGGCGGGGGAGGCGCGGCCCAGGCCGCCTGCTTTCCTTCCAACCCGGCTGAACGAACTTCCCCCACCCTCGGCCGTGTCTGCGGCGCCGGGGAAAGGGAGGAGGGCTAAGCTCAGCCACTGTTTTCCACTTCACTTTTCGCCGACCCAGGTGGGGAAGGGGCGCGGCTGCCTCACGTAACTGCAGAGCACCCAGCCCGGAGCCCCGGGTTCGCTCCGGCCCGGTGACCGGCCGGGCAGCTGAGCCGACCGAGCGCCCAGACACGCAGAGCACTCGGAAGCTGCCCCGCAGCCGCTGGACCGGCGCCCCGAGCCGCCCCGCCCTCGCACTCTTTCTGTGCTTTGCGCTCCCGGGTGCAGCCCCGGAGCCCCAGTCGCCCTCTGCCGCGACCTGGTGCAGACCCAGGGCTCCGGGCCGCTCCGGTTAGAGCGCACGCACGGGCTTGGATCGCGCAAACTCTGGGTCGCGAGACGGTTTTTTTGTTTTTTGTTTTTTGTTTTTTGTTTTTTTTTTTTGTAGCTCGCGGCCACCCGGTGGCGGACCGCGGGCGCGGGCGCTCTGGAGTCTGCGGCGGAGCTGAGACCGGAGTCCTTGGCGCTCGGGACGCGCGCCGCTCTGCCTGCAGCACTGGCGGCGCCCGACCGGCTGGTCCTCCCCGCAGCAAGGCAGCAGGGCGAGCGAGCAGCGCTGGGAGCTGGTGCCCGGGCGCCAGCGGAGGCGGAGAAGCGAGTCCCCGTCTGAACCTAGAACCCTGCGGACATTGTTCTTCGCACTCCGCAGAGCTCGGTTAGATCTCAGCCAAACCGCAGGCTTAATGACCACGTTAGACACCCTGCCTTCTTGCTCCACCTTCTGTTTTTACTGTAAACAGTGTTAGAGATACTGTCCTATTGTTGGAGATAAGCCCTAGCTGCTCTGACTCTTTCGCATATTGGCTACTCCCCCACTGCCTGCCTGGTCTGAATTTAAAGCGACTACGCGCGTCGGCGTTGTAAAGAAAATTGCCCACTCAAAGCGAAGGCCGCCCGAGACATTGGACGTGATCCATGTCGGGCATCAGGAGCCCCAGGCTAGAAGTCCCTGGAGACAGGACGCTGGCAGACTTTCCATAGCTGCTTGTTAGGAAAATTTTGGTGACATGTTTTTGTATATCCATCCAGTATTTTTCTAGGCACCTCCTCGGTGCCTAGGAAAAAGCTGAACAGAAAACTGGAAGAGCTTTGTGGGCAAGTGGAAGAGGAAGTCTCTTTCCTACGATGGTTTAATATCTAGATCTCTTGAAAATTATTTTTAAGAGACTTTAAAACTTAGGTTATTGGAGCAGAAAGTACCCGGGTGCTCTAGTCCTCAAAAATTCATGACAAGGCTTGTGCAGTATAGATCGCCAAGCATTTTCACATGTGTACACAGACCTCTGAATTGGAAAGTTAAAAGATGACAAAACTGGTGTCCGCAGACAGAATAAATGACTCACTCGGGGTCAGATGCGGTGTTAATGGAAAGGATTAATTTCCACTACAGGAAAACACATACCTTTAGAGGGGGCTAACATTTACAGAATCTGAGGCACAGAGGCACGGAGCTCGCCTGGAGGGATCCAGTCATTTCATGTTTAGTTTTTGCTAAGAGTGGATACTGGGGCCTGCAGCCTGAGTGCTCTAGGGCTGGATTTTATCCCTAGTCCTGGGGCAATCCAGCTTCATTTTCTAATTCAAAGAAAAGCTCAGGGCTACTGGCATGAACTCCCTGGGGTCTCAGTATCTCGGTCCACTCTTTTAAACAGCCCCCTTCATTCTTGGATTTCTCTGGCACCTTGTTGTCCCTTCTAAGTTTTCTGGTCTTCTACCTCATTTTCTTCCTCTCAACTTTTGTTTGTTGTTTTGTTTTGTTTTCCAGACAGGGTTTCCCTGTGTAGCCCTGGCTGTCCTGGAACTCGCTTTGTAGATCAGGCTGGCCTCGATCTCACAAGAGATCTTCCTGCCTCTGCCTCCCTGAGTGCTGTGTTTACTGGCGTCCTCCTCCAAATTTAAACATACCCCCATCCTACAACCTGTTAGGATTGTGTTTTGATGGCACCCCTTGGAGAGTCAGCACCGGTCAACCCGGAAAAACCTTGCCTCACCTCTTCTCCACATCCTGCTCACTGCACTCGAGCTCACGGTCAAAATGTCTCAAAGTACAGCCTAGGTTCTCCTTCTGAATTGTTTGTCTCCCAGTGGCAACCTATCAAGAGCCCCCAAGCCGCAGTGATGCAACACCCCAGTTTCACTTGCAGTATTGGCTACCCCAGCCCTTCTTGCTGTTCACACTTCAAGAGCCCTGTTGCTAGCTGCCATGTCTGCCTAGGCTTTCCTCCTCCAAGTTCCTCCCCCACCCAGCTGCCGAGCCTTCCAAAGTACATCTCTGTTGGCATCACCCTCCCGCCCAAGTCCCTTTAAATGCCTCTGTGCTGCCTACTGGAAAAAGTCCAAACTCCATTTTGACCAAACCCAACTTCCCAGCCTTGTCTTCTACTAAAACCCAAAAGAAAAATTTCCCAGTCCCCCAACAGGAATGCTGCTATGTCCCAACAGGACTTGCCTGCCCCACACATTTGCTCAAGACATTCCTGAGGCCTGAAATCTCTCTGTTCGCTTGGAATCTGTTAGATTCCTACCCTTCCTTCAAGGACTTGCTTAAATGCCACTTCCTCTGGAAAAACCCACCTTGGTGTGTGACCTCTCTCTGAGTACCTTACTACCCAGAGTCTGTCTTGTGACATTTATACCACTCTGCCAAGCATCTCGCTGTTCTGAACTGTTGTCTTCTCTTTCTTGCCAGGTTGGAAGTTCTCTGAGGGGGTAGCATTATGTCTCCTCCTCTGGAGCCTCCTCCAGCCCCTTCCCCTACTGCAACAAGACCTATTCCCCATAGTTAGCTACGCCCGAACCCAGGAATGGTATGCCATCTTCAGCTAGTCCCAGGGCTGCTGCTCTGTTTTGAGGATTTATGGTAGTTATGTGTGTAAATCATGACTAAATTACTTAAATTTTCCCTTTCCTACCAGGCCTCTACCCCAGGGACCAAATCAGGAATAGAGCCATGCCCAGTGTCAGCCGTTAGGCAATCATAGGGAACCAGAGTGCTGAAAGTCTCCAACCTCCCACACTGCAGGGACTCCGCGTACATCATGGAACCCCACACCAGGCAGTGGGGTCAGGAGCTAGGTTTCCCAGCTGGCTTCGTAAATAGTTCTCTCGGTGGCTAAATTGATGAACTCAAGGAAAGAAAATACCCCCACCCGTTCCCAGGCACCATAACCAGCACCTGGCCCATATGACTGGATGCATGGATGAATGGATAGATAGCAGGCAGGCAGGAAGACACAGGACTCTAAGAAAGGAAGTGGAGTCCTAGCCTGAGATCAAGGCTCCTCTCACTTCTTTAAATTAAAAAAAAAAAAAAAAAAAAAAAAAAAAAAAAAAAAAAAAACCAGTAATCACACAGGAAGCAGAGACAAGAGGATGAGGCATCAGCGGCCAGCTTGGGCTATTCAGCACAAATTTCTCTCAAACAAAAACTAAAATTGATTTATCAGATTTCCGAAGCACTAAATTTTGCTGCAGCCCATAATGTGCACACCCTTGGACAGGGGAGTCTGAAACGCCATGTGACAAGCTCCCCATGCAAGTTTCAAAAGTTACCCTTTGGTGATAAGAGCTTAACACAGTCCCAGTACTTCCAACTGCAGGAAAAGAAAGCCGCATTGCCTCATCATTACTACTAGTCATCTCAGCTAATTAAGATAATAATTTGCCATTAGCAGGAAGATTCCAAGACATGGAAATTGGATTAGACCTAAGGAACTTGGAGTCATTTGAAGACAGACACAAAGCTATGCTCATTTCCAGGCTACTTTTCATACTGGGACATACTTTTTATATTATATTTTATATTATAACCAAAGTCAGTAATTTCCATGGAATATAATTCAATTGTGTAGAAGGGAATAAAAGCCTCAAATAGGATAGTTAACCTCTGAACCAATCATTAATCTCCCTTCCAATAGAATGACAGATAATTCCATGGTTGTGTGGATAAAGGGATGAACGGTGGTGTTTCAGAGATGACACTTCATCAATAAACATGCCCATAACAGGGAGAAATGCCAAAAGAGTCTCCGAGGTCAATCACTTCTACCAAATAAACTCTTAGGCAAAAGAAATGGTAGTCACAGAGTGATGGGGAACCAGCCAGCTTAGAGCAATTGCTCCATCTTCAAAGAAGGGAAAACTTTGGAAGTTCTTTGCTCTCTGTTAAATCCTGAAGAAGGAAGCCACTCATGTCTTACTATGTTTTGAAGTTTCATCACAGACACAGTGCTTTACAGATAACTCAGTTGATGTCCCAGAAACATTACATAAGGATCAAACAAGGAAACATGAAGCACAAAGAATTTTGCCAAAGGTTATTTGGTCTTCCGGGCAGGGTGGTGCATGCCTTTAATCCCAGCACTCAGGAAGCAGAGACAGGCAAATCTCCGTGAGTTCAAGACCAGCCTGATCTACAAATCAAGTCCAGGACAGCCAGAAGTACAAGAGAAACCCTGTCTATAAATAAATAAATAATATAATATAATATAATAAATCAAGTCCAGGACAGCCAGGAGTACAAGAGAAACCCTCTTTCAAAATTATTATTATTATTATTATTATTATTATTATTATTATTATTATTATTATTATTATTTATTATTATTTATTATTATATAAATAAGAAAAAGAAAAGAAAAAATTATTTGGTCCAATCAAGCAAAGATTCCAATTTGAGTTCAGTGCCAGCAATCCCTGCATTATTCAGCATTTCTCAAACTTGCCAGTTCGTAAGAATCCGCCTGTGTACGTGTTAGAAATACAGGCTTCTCTCCAGTCTCCAGAATCTCATTTTCAGCAAAGCTGGGATCAGGCTTAGAACTGATCTTTTTAACCCATGCCATGAATTCCTCAGAATAGGAAAAATCCAGAAAGATATGCCACCCTTCCTTGTCACTCACTCACTAACTCATGCCATTCCATCCCTTAAAGTGGATCTTCCTAAAATCTGTCATGAGAACAGCATTCAGCTACCAATCAACCATTTTCTGGATTAAGAAAACATGTTCTAAAAAAATAAAATAAAATAAAAAAATAAAAATAAATAAATAAATAAAAGAAAAAGAAAACGTGTTCTGTTGGAACGGCAAACCTTGGTTGCAATCTGGAACTCTGAAAAAATAGATCATCTTGGGTCACCAGCTTGCTTACAAGTTTGCCTCCTATTTTGAAATGTTCACAGGTAACGCTCTCAACTCTCCAGAGCGGCTGCATCTGCTTGCTTTCCTGGGTAATCGACTTCACTGGTTGTTACGTTGGGAACTGAGTGTGAATATAGCGTGTGTGCAATCTTATCCTTGTGAAAGTGGGCCTAGACTGTTACTGTGCTGCTCTTCACTCCAAGGGTGAAGCTCTTCTGCAGAGAACCACCTCAGAACAGGAGTGTTTGTGAGACGTTACAGTGGCCTGCAAGCCTAACGATAACAAAAAAAGATACGCTGTGTGCAGTTACAGCCCTCAGTCTTTTGCCTCTTAAGAGTTACTTCTATTGAGCCTTTTAAGATCGTTGTCAGTTATAACACAGTTTCAGTGGGTAAAGGTATTTACTTCTGTTTTTGAACATGTCAACCAGGAAAAACAGAAACAGAAAAACTCCCACTTTTAAAGACTGTAAAGGCACCATAAAAGAATCATAGTTTAAAGAATTAATGGCCTCAATTTCTGTCCATATACTCCTCTTTTCATCTCCGATGTACGATATAAGGAAGACATATTTAAAACATTTTAAGTATTCTGTAGGGTGGAGCCAAAAGCTCGCTCGCTCTCTCATTTATGAAGGACATGCTTGGAGAAAATGTCATTCCATGTGACTAGGGGGATGGCTCAGCAGTTAAGAGCACTGACTGATGGCTATTCCGGGCCACCTGGGTTCAATTCCCAGAACACACGTGGTAGCTGACAGCCATCTGTAAGCCCAGGCCTAGCAGAGCAGGTGCCCTCTTCTGACCTCCAAGGCCACTGCAAGTAGGTGGTGTAGGACATGTATGCAGGCAAGAGACCCAGACATGTTAAAAAATGCTAATGAAAAAAAAAATCAGCTGAAAGGCAAAAAAAAAAAAAATGTCATTTCATTCCAAATATCATCTTCTGCCAGGAGTAGTGGCACATACTGTTAGTCCCAGCCCTGAGGCAGAAGCAGGAGAGTTTTTGTGACCTCAAGACCAGTCTGCTCTACATAGCAAGTTCCAGGCCAGTGTGGGACCGTGTCTCAGAAAGGAAAATTAAAAGGGTAGGGCATGTTGGTGCATACCTTTAATCCCAGAACTCAGGAGGCAGAGAGCGATTTCTGTGAGTTTGAGGCCAGCCTGGTCTACACAGTGAGTTATAATACAGCCAGAGCTACATAGGGACCCTGTCTCAAAATAGTAGCAGTAGTGGTGGTGGTTGTTGTTTTGCAGTAATATAATCAACCAAAAGTCATCTTGCAGGGACATAGCATAAGCATTTTCTAAAGTGATGAAATAATCTTTTGTTAGTTTTCATTTCTATCGGTCAGATATAAGGATGTAAATTAGACAACCAGGTATCTTTTGGGGGGTAGCTTATGATAAAAGAGTATTTTCATTTAAGACAGACATAAAAATCATTTTTAAGTGTCTAACCCAAACTTTAAAATGGATTCACTAAGGGCATGTTATTACCTACAATAGTTTTTCAGTATTTGGGAGGCCACTTCCTGTCAGGAGAAGCATCTTGACGATTCAGACATGAAAAGTGTTACTTCTAATAACTGTTCAAACTCAGAGCTGGGAAACGTGTAAAGACGAAGTTTCAGCAAAACCTGATTTGAATGTTTCTTTTTTTTCAACACCAATCTGTCCTTAATGGCACCTCCAGACCACAGATGATACGAGAGCCTCAAGAGAGCTGCTTTAGCACTGAAACTCTTAGCATGTTCAACTCCACAGATTAGACATTTCTTTCATTCTTTTTTTTTTTTTTTCCTTTCGATTTTTTGAGACAGGGTTTCTCTGTGTAGCCCTGGCTGTCCTAGACTCACTTTGTAGACCAGGTTGGCCTCGAACTCACAGCGATCTGCCTGCCTCTGCCTCCCGAGTGCTGGGATTAAAGGTGCGCACCACCACGTCCGGCCAGATTAGACATTTCTAAACGATGGCACACTTGCTTATTTCGCCAGTCCATTATAAAGACATGAGCACAATAAAACAAGTTAAGGTCTATTAAGATATTTTTTGCTTCAATTTGCCATCTCTCATTTTCTTTTTTTAAAAAAGATTTTATGTATGGGTGAGTTGTATAACAACACTTTTCCTGGGGAGATACAGCACACATTTTTACTCACTCCAAACAGGGAGTCCATGACAGAACAATGTACGGATGCCACCAACGTCCAACTCTGTGAACCAATGGGTTATATTGGGGTTACTAACAGGAATATGAGTAGGTTACTTATAGGAGCAGAAATGACTCAGAGACAGCTGCATCACCAAAGCCCGCCCCAGCACGGGTGACAAGCTCACCAAAGCTAGGAACCCGAAGCACAGCCTACAGGGAGCTCAGCATGTTTAAGGGTGCACGTTCCCAGGGACTCCATTGGTCTAACCCTCTTCCAGGAAACTCAGCTGATTTCTGCTTCTTCCAGGCAGATGGTCTAGTCTCAGAATCATCTTTGTAGCTTGGCTTGGCTTGAATCTTCTTTGAAGCTTAGAACACTCAACTTTTGTAGTTTACTCTGGATGGAGGCCGGGGTCTAGTGAATCTGGTCCGTTTCAGGGATTTCCTGGGGGTACTTTGACGTGTTTGCCTTCCTGTATTAAGAATTTCCCTGCAGAGTGGAATGTTTCACTATGGGAGGAAAATGTTACACAACAGTGTTTTGCCTGGCTGTATGTCTGTGCATCACTGTGCTGGATCCCCTAGAACTTAAGGTATAGACAGTTCTTAGCAGCCACCAGGGTGCTGGGACCTATTCCTGGGTACTTTACAAGAGTAGCAAACGCTCTTTACCCATAGTGAGATCTGGTGCTCTCTTCTGGTGTGCAGGCAGAACACTGTATATGTAACAAATTAAAAAAAAACAAAAAACAAAAAAGGGGGATAGTGACTTGAGGAAGACACTCTGAATGCTGACTTCTGGCAATCTCTGTAACCCCCAAATCTGTCTGTCCTTTTTTTCTAGTCTTGTTTTTGAGTCTGTTTCACAGTGCTGTTCGCTGTTACTTTTAATTATTTACCCTATACCTACTCATAACAGCCCTTCTGTTCCTGAATCATTGCTCCCGCTCTTTTGTACCTTAGAAAGCACAAGGTAGGATTCAGGATAGAGTAAAAATCAAGTTCCCTTGGTCTCATTTATTTTGACTTCTTGAAGACTTCATGGATCTCAGCTGGTTCCCAGATAGGAGGGACGTTATTAAATGCGCAAACCGCGACTCCTGAGGAGTTAATGTATGAAAGTCCGAATATGATGAACTCTGAGGTGCCTACTGAGTTGTCATGCATAAAATAATATGCATTGAACATGATTTAGTTTTAATGTATTTCATGAGACTACAACGCTAGAATTTGACGGTTCTTTTCTGGAATCTATAGCAACGTCCTGACAGGTTTTAGGTGTTCCAGAAGCTGCCGTGGCTAGATTGCACACAAGAATAGTTTACTGTGCGTTCCTGCGACAGCCTTAGCTCCCCAGAGCATGCCAAGGGGCTGGAGACCAAATCCCTCGTGATCCCACTCTGCAGACTTCCGGCTGTGCCTCAGGAATGACCTAGCTCTGCCCACCTCTCCAGCTGGCCTCGCCCCAAGTTCACTCCCTTCCCACTCTGGGCCTCTGCCAAAGCAGGCTGCTTTCAGTTCCTTGAACACTCATTTCCTCCAGAGGGCCCTTTGCCCACGAGTTGAGTTCCCACTGTCTGGATGTTCTCCTTCCACAGGCCCTGAAGCCAAGGCAGGTTTTTTTTGGTTTTTTTTTTTTTTTTTTTTTGCTATACACAGCTTAATCCCACTTCCGTAGAAAAGCCTGGCCGCTCTGCCTGGTCGGTTCTGCCTATTACACACTCCAGTGGTTACGTGTACCAGGAGCCTTTATCAGAGTTACAATTTTTCAATTAGTTTGTATATGGGACAGATTATGTGGGAAAATAGTAGGTGCTCAATAAATATTTGCTAACCGCGAAGAAGGGAGAAAGCAAGGCCCTTCGGCCAGGCTAACCTCCTCTCCATTGCGGTTAACACGAAGGCATGTGCCAGCAGAGCTGTTTCCAAGGGCTCATAGAGACACTCATTTGCTGCCAAGGCTCATGGGTCGTTCTTCTCTTCCCCTTTCAGGAAAAGAATAAAATCTAGCGCGTGAACATTCTGCAGCATGGTGTGAAGCTGTTACTGCTACATTCTCAAAATCGTCACATCATTCCGAGCAAAGAAATAAGACAATCTCCCCAAACAAATGTCAGAAACTTTACCACACTGTCATGCGTGCTGCTTGGAGCGTTTGTCTTCTGTTAATTCTTCTTCCCCCAGCTTTTCGTCTGAAGTGTCTCTCAAGTTTGGGCAATTTTAAGTGTTCTTGTTACCATAGAGATAAGAAACCTATTTCTGACTTTGGGAGAGGGGAGCTATCCCCTCTATCGGGGTTCTAGATTTTGCCACCTTTGATTTCAAGAGAGCAGTTTGTAGGTAGTGCTGTTTGCCAACAGTTACTTCTGTGCTTACTGTGTGCTGTTCATTTTTCTGGCCAGGAACCCTCCGTCTCCAGACCGTTTTTTTGTTTTGTTTTGGTTTGTTTTTTGGTGTTTTGACTTTTTGGTTTTTGGGTTTTGGTTTTGGTTTTGGTTTAGACAGGAACTCTCTTTGTAGCCCTGGCTGTCCTGCAGCTTGCTCTGTAGACCAGGCTGGCCTCGAACTCACAGAGATCCACTGGAATCAGCTTCCTGAGTGCTGGGATTAAAGGCGGGCACCGCATGCCCAGCTGAAACTGCTCTCCTAAGATGACCATACGCCCCTCTCTTCCCTCTCTCTCCCTCTCTCTTTGACTCTGTTTCTCTCTGGGGTGCCCCTCCCCCTTTACTTCTCTCCCCATGCTCATCTTAACAAACAAACAAACAAACAAACAACAACAAAAAAGACGCTGGCTCTGGGTTTTGCCCTTCAGTGATGTTCACATAGCTGTCCGTGGACTCTGAGTGCCAAGTGAAGACCTTCCCTGCTTCCCTCTAGGCACATCCACAGCCCCTAGCAAGACCCTCTTGCCATCCTGGGAACTAAGGACCACACTACACACGCGTCACATCGTCCAGTTAACTCTTTCCGGTTCTGTTTTACAGGTAGATGAACTATCTCAACCTCCAGGACCAAAAAAAAAAAAAAAATTTTTTTTTTTTTAAAATTAACACCTGGTGTTAAACCTTTTGGTTGTTATTGCTCTCTAACCTTAAAATTTGATAGTTTCTCAAATCCACTGTGGACTTGAACAAATGATTGAAATTTCTGAACATTTTTTCTGAAAATCTCCTTCCCCCTCCTTAATAGACACATACCCACAATTCTGCATATTTGTATAATTATGTAGTTTCCCTCTGGCCTTGAACCTATACCTTATTGCATGCAGGTAACAATATAAGATTTCGTGGATTTTTGTTTTACCATGTTACAATATACAATAGAAACAACAACAACTTTATGTCACCAGAAAGTTCAAATGTTCTCTGAAGAACAGATATTGAAGATTCTAAAACTAACCACTAGTTAGTTTCTTGAATGAAAATTAAGCCTGTTGGCCTCTGCCTTTGTAAGTAAAAAGATCCCCCTGTGGGGAACCCACCTAATGAATTGTTCTTCATTGCAAACCCTGTACCCCAACTACTTTGTGTTGCCTATAATTCTAGCCTTAAGAATACCCCCAAAGGAGATGATTCAGGAGTTAAGACCACTTAACTGCTCTGGCAGAAGACCCGGTTCAGTTCCCAGCACTCACATGGCATCACACATCTACCTATATTGTGGGGCTGGAAAGATGGCTCAGTGGTTAAGAGCACTGTCTGCTCTTCCAGAGGGCCTGAGTTCAATTCCCAGCAACCACATGGTGGCTCACAACCACCTATAATGGGATCTGATGACCTCTTCTGGCGTGCAGGTGTACATACACATAAGGAAAAAAAAAAAAAAAAGAAAGAAAGAAAACTACCTATATTGTAGTTCCAGGGGATCCCATATCCTTTTCTGACCTCTGTGGTCTTTTGAATACTTGTAGTATACCCTCAGATACACATATGCATAAGACAAATAAATGAATATTTTTCTAAAAGAATATATCCACAAGAGACCTCTACATAGAAAGTATAGTTGAGCAGAGCCAAGTTCTCAGCCTAAAGATATTTCCTAATTTACAATCCCCCCCCACACAAGAGATTTGATTCATTTCACTTTTGTAAATCCCCATTGAAAAATACCAATATCCCTTGAAGGCCTTAGACTGGAAGTCATTATCAGTTCACTCTCCCAAGGGATTCCTTAAGCTGACATAGTGCCAACCCTCTATGGAAAACTAACATCAGGGCAGGCCCTGGAGGGTGGTGCTGATAGGAGGAGAGGACAATAAAAACTGCTACCACCTTGGATCTCACACTCTTCAATCCCCTGGTGTTCCTTGAAGGTTTTCCTGCCCCAACACTACACACACACACACACACACACACACACACACACACACACGCACGCACGCACGCACACACACACACACACACACACATTCTCCAGCTCTGTTCTTGTCTGGGTTTGTCTCTATAAGTGGCTGTGTGTGCACTTTAGATCTCTCTGGGCAACATGTTTGCAGTTGTATTCTCAGGTCTGTCTGTGTTGGGATGCTAATGTGTACCACTGGTAATCATAAAAAAGAAATAAGTTAGACTATGTGTTGGATGGTTTAGCTTCATCAGTAACTGGTGGGTCAACGATGAATTTGTCAAGCAGGGTTTGAATATGCTTTCAAGGTGGCTAGACGGACCGTTTAAGGGGACTTTTGGGAGGTGTCTTATAGACACAGCTGTCGTGTCTGTTGAAGAAACAGGAGTTTGCCTGTGAACTGTCCGTCTGTCTGTCTGTCTGTGCATGCTTCTGGCAGGTTCCCTTTCTTGGTGGCGTTTCAGCACTCCTCCTAGCTTCTGCTGGGTCTGCCTTCACATCTCTCAATCCGCAAGCCTCACTGAGCTGGGTGAGCCAGTGAGGTCTACAGCCCCAATATGCCTGCTGTCAACTGCACACCATCGGGCTTCAGAGTAAAGCTGGGAAGCAATAGTTATGTAGCTAGAAGGCTGAGAAAGGTGCCATTGGGCATACATCCGGGTGTCCTACCGGCCTCAGAAAATGAACCTCTTGCCTTGCCCTTAAAAATAAATTAGCATGGGGACAGAACATGGCCAGTGCATCAGAATCTTACAAGAACTCTCTCCAACCACTGAAAACAACCTGGTGGCTGTGGAGGTTTGGTTAACGTGGGAGTAGATCTGACACAAACCACTAACTCGTCCGGCCACACAAAGCGCCCTGAGGTAGTGCTAACCTTGTTTGCCCTTGGCAGGGCCCATTTTCAAGGGCTGTTTAGCTTTGTCAGGGGTTTCCTCTTAACATTTGTCAATGACCATTGTCAGGTGTTGCTAGGGTTGCAGGAGAAAGGTTTCCGTTGATTGGCCAAGCCACTGTATACCTTAGCCAATCCGAACGCAGTGCCGGGGTGGGGGGTGGGGGAGCTTTACAAGATAGAACAATATCAGCCCAGGCAGACGCCTTCCGTGTACTAATAAGGCGGCTGGAAATTCAGTGTGCGGTAATACCACACTCGCCATAGCTCCAGCCGTGGCCCGGGAGCTGCTCACAGTATTTCAGTATGAGTTAAAGTCATTCCCACTGATTGGAGACTATCGAGATTTCAAAAGAGGGGAGTAGCTCTCCTAAGGAGGAAGTAAAACTCCTTGCTCATTGTGTTTTACAGCCTTCCTTTGTAAAACTGCTGAGTTGTCTTTTAAAATATTCCACCCTTTCAAATAAATTACGCACAGCGCTTAAAAACAGGAAACGAGAGAGGCACACTTGTATTGTCAACTAAACCTCCACAGACCTTGTACTACAAAGCCAAGCTGGAAAAAGAAAAAAATTACACAAGTTTTAGGAATCCCTTTGAGAACAGTGACAAGGGTCACCACCAAGGGAGCCATTGTGCCTCTGACAGTGTGTTGAAAACTCCATAGTAATTATGAAATTAATGAAAGACAAATAACCACCTTGAAGGAAAATGTGGACCTGGTCTGATTTTCAGTAATGGATGATTCAGATAGACAGGGTAGAACTAAGAAGGATCGTTAAGAGAGCCCTTCCTCTTCTCTTCGGGGGAGGCCTGGTGGCACTCAGAGGAAGGATAGCAGGCTACCAAGAAGAGACTTGATACCCTATGAGCATATACAGAGGGAGGAGGTGCTCCTCAGTCACAGTCATAGGGGAGGGGAGTAAGGGGAAAATGGGAGGGAAGGAGGAATGGGAGGATACAAGGGATGGGATAACAATTGAGATGTAATATGAATAAATTAATAAAATGTATGAGAGAGAGAGAGAGAGAGAGAGAGAGAGAGAGAGAGAGAGAGAGAGAGAGAGAGAGCGAGCCCTTGACCACCGCCAAGGCTGAGCCTTCCTTCACCAAGTTTAGCTCTGGTAACTTGTCCCACTGAGCTCAGGTGCCCCGTCAGAACCAGAGCTAAGGTAGGCCAAGGTTCTCCTCACAGATTTCTCGTTCAATTATCAATAGGGTCCCCCAAGCAGGAGCATTTTTTTTTAATTGTCCGTTTTTATTCAGAAAAGTTTAAGTTTTCCGTGCCAAGCCTCTCACTTGGCTGTCACCAATGGCTTGGTTGTTTCGGAGACAGGATCTCACGGAGCCCAGGTTGGCCCAGGTGTAGCTGAGGATGACTCTGAACTTCCGATTCTCCTGCCTCCACCTTCCAAGTGCTGGCATTAAGAATGTAGCCCGCCACGCCAGGCTCCCCTGGGATATTTCTGGCACAGAATCATCCTGGTCCTACCATTTACCTTCAGGGCCAAATCTGAAAAATGTACCTCTCACGTCTCGTCCCCATTGGAGACAGGTAAACCTTTCTCCACGTTTCCCAACTCAAGATAATTTCCAATGAGACCCATAGGAGAGAGCCCACTCCTGGACACTGTAAACGATACTCTGCTATGCTTACAGATGGGAGCCTAGCAGAGCTGTCTCCTGAGACGCTCCACCCAGTAGCGGTTCAAATCAGACGCTGAGACTCACAGCCAAACTTGTGGGAAAATGAGGGGGCAGGGAGAAAAGGACCTGGAGGTGTGGGATCCCCACAAGAAAACCAACAGAACCAACTAACCAGGGCCCAGAGGGGCTTGTGGAGACTGAAGCATCAACCAAGGACCATGCATGGACTGGACCTAGGCCCCCTACACAGATGCAGCCAACAGGCAGCTCAGGCTTCATGTGGGTCCTCTAGTAAGAGGAGCAGAGGCTGTCCCTGACATGGACTGTGTTGCCTGCTTTTTGATCACTTTCCCCTGGCGAAGCTGCCTTGCCAAGTCGCAGGAGAAAAGGGCACACTTAGTCCTGATGGGATTTGATGAGCTGGGGTGGACGGGAAGGAAGGCTCCCTTTTTCTGGGGAATGGGGGTGGGGGGGATGAAGGAGGAAGGAGGGAAAATGGGACTGAGAAGAGAAGAGGGAGGAGGCCTATGATTAGAATGTAAAGTGAATAAATAAATTAATAAAAACAAAAAATCATCCATTAATCTATAAAAGTCTACTAAACCAATGAAAAACAAAAACTTGATTGCAAATTTCAGCCCACAACCAAAGAGTAAAATGTATCCATATAAGTTTCAACCCTTTCCTTTCCTGAACTACAGCTTCTAATAATCAAGGAGACTTTTTAGAGTTAAAAAGTGTAGAAAGAGGCCGGGCATGGTGGTGCAACTGTAATCCCAGCACTCAGGAGGCAGAGACAAGAGAATTTCTATGAATTCAAGGCCAGCTTGGTCTACAAAGTGAGTCCAGGACAGCTAAGTCTATACAGAGAAACCCTGTCTGGAAAAGGAAAGAAAAAAGTACAGAAAGGCAGGGGTCAGTGGCCCAGGTTAACCCATAGCTGAAGAAGCATAGGGAAGTGGCTAAAAGAAGATAGAATTATCGAGAAAGCAGCCCCAGCACGTGTGTGTGTGTGTGTGTGTGTGTGTGTGTGTGTGTGTGTGTGTGTGTTGAAAAGTCCACAGTCAGCTTGCACCCTCCACAGAGCACTGAAAAGAAAGTAGGTCAAGCAACAAGGACACTGGGTAGGGAGATGTGATTTAGCTTTCAAAATGTCATGTCTGTATTGAGTGTCCCTCCAGTACAAACAAAGCAGAGAGGAGTCAACTTCATGGACAAGGAGAGCAGTAAGGTCTTGGAAAAGGTGCTGGTATGCAGTCTAAGAACAGGCCAAAAGAATCGCTACATCCCGGCAGCCAGCCTCCATCGTTCTAAGTCCTGTTTCCCTCACAGCAGACTGTCCCCACGGTCAGTCCCATACCGTCACCTGCATCACCCATATAATCATACCGACACCCGCATCTCTCGTTGACTTTCTTTTAGTAAGTCCCTAAGCATAAAACTGGCTTGAGTCTATGACAACATGGCCTGTCAGTGGTGACCCTTTCTAGCCATCAGACAGAAGGCTTAGAAATCAGAAAACGGAGCGAAGGGGAGATCTAGAGTCGGCTTCATTCTCCAAGATAACTCCTGTGAGGTTTACAGATCATGCATTTCCAAAAGAATGGATGTTTCTTTAGGCAAAACCACTTATTACAGTGGACCTCGTACACCTTTGAATTTCTTTGAGCCTACAAATAGATTGTAGAGACACCATTTAATAAAATTCAAGTGCTCTGCTTGGGTTAATGACAACAATAGCCACCACATAAAAATTAGGTATATCAGATTTCCTATTAAAATATATACTGAAACCTCTCAGCAAAGAGGAAATGGAAGAATTATAGGACAAACTGGATAGAAGACTGATGTCCAGGGTCAGTAAAGAGCTTCTAGTGTCAGGCATGATGACATGAATATGTAATCCTAGCATTTAGGAGGCAGAGGCAGGAAGAAAACTGCAGGTTCAAGGCCAGACTGGAGTGAGAAGCAGTTTCAAACCAAAGAAACAAAAATCCGTCTGGCTTACTAATAAAGGAAAAAAAAAAAAAAAAAACAAAAAAAAACTCAATAGACAAAAGATTTAAACAGATGTCCCACAAAGGAGATCTATGAAAATGGCCAGATGACTCATCAGGTAAAAGTCAACAAACCCAGAAAACCAAATTCAACCCACGTGGGAAAAAAAGAGAACCAGCCAGGCATGATGGCGCATGCCTTTAATCCCAGGAGGCAGAGGCAGACAGCTCTCTGTGAGTTCGAGGCCAGCTTGGTCTTCAGAGTGAGTTTCAGTATAGCCAGGTCTACGCAGAGAAATGCTGTCTCAGAAAAACAGGAGGAAGAGGAAGAAGAGGAAGAGGAGGAGGTTAAGGAGGAGGAGGAAAGAAAAAGAGAGAAAAAGAAAGAGGAAAAAGAGTTGTTCTTTTTATTCTTCTTTGACCTCCACCCTTTATAACCAAAGTGTGCAAGCACATACACACACACACACACACACACACACAGAGAGAGAGAGAGAGAGACAGAGAGAGAGAGACAGAGAGAGACAGAGAGAAAGAGACAGAGAGACAGAGAGAGAGACAGAGATCTTCATAAAATACATAACATGTTAAAAAGAAAAATAGCAGTTAAATATGATTTTAAGAAGAGATATGAATGGTACCTAAAGACAATGTGCTCAATATCCTTGTCATCAAACACACACACACACACACACACACACACACACACACACACACACACACATTAAAACCACAACGAAACACCAGTGTATGTGCTACCAGGATGGCTTAAAATAAAAACACCAATGGCACTAGTTTAAAAAAAAAAAAAACAACTAAATATTTAGTTTTAAAAGCACTTGGAACTCTTGTATATCATTACAGGGAATATAAAATGGTAAATTCACCTTGGGGAAAAATTTAGTTTCTTTCAAAGTAAAGCATATGTCAGCTGTGATCTAGCAACAACACAGTAGGTATCCCCCTGCCTACCAAAAGATTGGCATACAATACGTCAGCCTTAGCCCTAGTCAACAAAGCTGTAGAAATCTTAGGCACCTGTCAAGAGGAGACAGCTAGACTGGTTGGAGTACCGTCTAGCAGTGGAGCAGTACATCAGTGCAAATGAGTGACCTGTTCTTACACACAGTAGTGTGAATAGTGTAAACAAATCACACAACATAGAGCAGTGAGTGTCATGTGGGAGCTCCTGCGGGGGGGGGGGCAGGGCGGGGCAGGGCGGGGCAGGGAATGAAAATGTTCTCTTTGTTGTTGTTGTTGTTTGATTGTTTGTTTTGTTGTTTCTTTTTTGGTGTTTTGTTTGTTTGTTTGTTTGTTTGTTTTTGAGGCCAGGTTTCTCTGTGTAGCCTTGTCAGTCCTGGAACTCACTCTCTAGCCCAGGCTGGCCTGGAACTCACAGAGATTCACCTGCCTTTGCCTCCACTGTGCTGGGATTATAGGCGTGCACCACCACTGCCCGGCAATGTTCTGTATCTTTATGAGGGTTTGACACACAGGTACATATTTTCCAAAATTCAAAATGTGTAACTCTCATGTTGCAACAATACAACATTTTACATCAAAAGAAAACCATAAATGTTGAGCCGATGTTTGTGGTAGAAATTGAGGTGGGACGATATTTATGTTTTTTTTTTTCTTCCCGGTGTTGGGGATTGAACACGGGGCCTTATACATACTTAGAGCTCTACATTTTTAAAAAATATAGTTGGGATCCAAATTCAGGGCCTCATTCATGCATACTAGACAAGTAGTATACCACTGAACTGTGTCTCCAGTCCACAAAGTCCTTGTAAGTAAACGGGAACATAAGGTGAACTAATAAAGGTGGTCTCTCAGGGCTGGAGAGTTGGCTTAGAGGTTAAGCTCACTGATTGTGCTTCCAGAGGTCCTGAGTTCAATTCCCAGCAACCACATGGTGGCTCACAACCATCTATAATGTGGTCTGATGCCCTCTTCTGGCCTGCAGGTGTACATGAAGACAGAGCACTGTATACATACTTTTTAAAAAAGTGATCTCTCTGTGTCTGTGTGTCTGTGTGTCTGTCTGTCTGTCTGTCTGTCTCTCTCTCTCTCTCTCTCTCTCTCTGTGTGTGTGTGTGTGTGTGTGTGTGTGTGTGTGTGTGTATGTGCGTGTAAGAATAGTACTTTTTTAAAAAATGTGTGTGGTGTCTTAAGCCTGATTCTATGTGCCTGGTGCCCCCAGAGGCCAGAAGAGGGCGTCAGATTGCCCTAGAACTGGAGTTACAGGCCACTGTGAACCAACATACGAAAGCTGGGAATTGAACCCAGATCTTCTGGAAGAACAGCTGATGCTCTTAGTCACGGAACCGTCTCTCTGGCCTCAAGAACAGTAAAGTTTTCGCAGTAGCGTCTACACGAAGGTGCTAGTCATATCTCATTCACTGTAAAATTCTTTCAAGTTGGTGCATATTTGAAAACCTTCACAATAAAGTGCTTGGCAGGGAAATCAATGTGCTTTTGTGACCTGCAGACCCTCTCCAGTCACTTCTTAGGTCTGAACGCTCCATTTCCTAGTGCTATATTATTAGCAGATTATAGAGAAGACAAAGGCTGGGATTGGGAGACTCTCCTCTCTGACTTCTTTTTCTTTCAAGCCTAGTCTTTTTATCCTCATGGACAAAAGAAGCCAGAAATGGTTACTATGAAAGGAGGGAGGATAGAGGAATGGACCTGTGGCCTTAAAAACAACAACATGAAACTCCTACTGCAGAGTATTGAATGCCAAGAGCAGGCGCTCACTCCAGACTTTGCAGAATCGAGAAATTAATGAAAACCTCAAGACTGCATCCTCAGAGCCACCGAGGAATGATAATTACAGACAATATTTCTGGAGCAGACACATAACCTTGGCTCCCAGGGTACCCCCTAAAGCACTCTAATAGTATGCTATTTGTGGAAGGTTTTTTCCACCTTTAATAACAGAGAAATAATGTTAGAAGGAAAGAAATCCCTTATTTAGCCACTGGGGTGTTCTTACTGAGCCCCAGCTGAAGGCCCCCTTAAAAGCATCCATATGGTAAAAGAGCATGTTTCCCCATGAAATCAAAACTGAGTACATCTGAGACTTCTGAACATCTTTTTTCCTTGGGTCTTAAAATGGATCTGTGCATATTTGTGGAAAACATTTTTATGATGTGCTATCTTCCAAAGTGAATGGTTATTTATAATTCATAAAAGACCGGAGCACGGGAAAATTCTCCCCTTTTATTAGCCCTGTAAAGTTAGGCCAGCTGATCAGAACATATTACAGACGTCAGCTTTCCCCATATGGTTGAAGTTTTTCTCTTCAGACCAAAACGTGACAAGTCAGTGCTACCTAGTCTGTGGCTCCCAAGCTTGCAGGGTTCAAATCTCCTTTGATTAATTGTTGAATAAACAAAATGTCACTCGAAGATCCAATCTCTAAAGACACAGAAGGGAAAATACTTGGAATACTGAGCATGCTTTTAAAATTTCACATAGCCATTGTAAGACCGATGGTATGCTCTAAATAGATTTTCTTTTCTGTGTCCAGCATTTAACTAGACTTCGGATACGGTCACCACATCATTTCCTTTCAGCTGGTCAGAGGCCTGAGTCAGAGTCCTAATGGCATGAGCAATGGTAACTCGGGTTGATGAGTGAGGACACTGAGGACTTGGACCTGCTACAGGGAACTTGGGGCCAAGGGTTTCCACCCAGTTGCACCTGGTCATCCCTCACAGGCCATGATATCATCAAGAGCTATTTCCTTCAAAGAGTCGTGCTTCCTAGCTCACGCTGCTGGCAACATGTCCACCTCGTTTGCTGGTGTGCCACACAGCCAGCCGCATAAGAGAATTACACAGACATTTCGGAGGTCTCAGTCTGATCTGAAAATAGCACATTCATGCTTTCTTTGAACTTCGCTGCCCTCTAATATTCCAGATGAGCCCTGTCAACTCTATTTTAGAATTATATGGGGGATAGGAACTCCTTCTTTCTCCATCCAGACTTTTAAATGCCTTAAAAATATGGGTTACTAACTGCCAAACACCAAAAGGCAGTTCCTTCATTCAACGGGGTTCTTCTGTAAAAAGAACCGCTTTGCTGTCTATTCTGCACCACACTCCTGCCCCACTACTGTCCACAATCAATGGTTTTCAATCATGTTTAACGTCTTGCTGCGCAGAGTAATTCTTTGATCTTGTAGGCTTTTTGGGTAGCTGCTAGTGCAGAGCTGAAGTTCATATGGAAGTCCCTGACTTCTGAGAAATCAAGAGTCTCATCAATATTGCTTGGCAAAGGAAAAAAAGGCTCAGCCAGGAGTCCGCCACTTTGGTTTGCAAACCACACTGAAGGCTTGCCTTCAATGGGTGTGTTTGGTTTCTGCTGTTCCAACAGATGCTTGAAATAATCAAATTATAGAGGAAAATGATTTGTCTTGGCCTGTGATTATCAAGGTTTCAGCGCACGGTCATTTGACACCCTGTCTCTGGGCTTGGGACAAGGCAGCTCATGGTGGTGGTGGCACACAGCAGAATATACTCACTTTATGACCAGAATAAAAGAGAAAGCAGAAGAGAAAAGGCTGTGGCCCCAAAGGTTTCCTTCCAAGGTATGCTGTCCAAAGATCAGAAGACCTCCCACTAGGCACTAGGTCCTATGTCTTGGCAGTTCCACCACCTGCCAGTGGCACCAAGCTGTAGATTAAGCCTCTAATGTACGGGCCTTTGAGATTCTAGATGCCAACTACAGCAGAGGGAAAAGACTGACTTGAAAAGAATTCGATTCTTTTTCTGTCGTTCTTACTAGTTCTTAGGGTTTCGGCCTTCAGAGAACAGTGTGGCTGAGGGGAGGGGTTGGGTAAGTCAAGCTGTAGCATCCAAGCAGCTTTCAAGTGAGCTTCTCATCACCTCGAGCTGCCTGCCTCAGAAGGTCAGAAGGGAGAGAGTTCAACCTATTGACCATATGCAAGCTGTCCCATGTGGTACTACTAGCAGTAGGGCTGGAAAATGCCGCATTTATTCAGAGGGCCATAATAACGTCATCATGAAGTCACCTGCTACCCCTAAGTGGTTTACATTTTATAAGGTCCATTGAGAGAGCAGCTCAATGAGGGTATGAAGCTTTTTTTATTTCCATCCTCACTGTTATTCAGTATAGCTAAGTATTAAACAGGTAGGTGTGTGTGTGTGTGTGTGTGTGTGTGTGAGAGAGAGAGAGAGAGAGAGAGAGAGAGAAAACCTAGTGCACAATGTGCTGTTGTTCTCTTTAGGGGTTCACCCTACCCAAATTTATTTCTCTATTATAAAAACGAAATCTAGCCGGGTGTGGTGGCACACACCTTTAATCCCAGCACTCAGGAGGCAAAGGCAGGCAGATCGCTGTGAGTTCGAAGCCAGCCTGGTCTACAAAGCAAGTCCAGGATAGTCAAGATAATATAGAAAAACCCTGTCTCGGAAAAAGAAAAGAAAAGAAATATGTCAAGAATCTCTTCATCAGCCACCACTCAAAACAGTAAATCGTTGGATGACATAAATGGTAACAAAATATCTACCCTAATATCCCAGCTATCTAGACTACTCGTTCACACACCAAATCTTCCCAAGGTAGAGAGAAAGAGAGGAGTCCCTGTGACTCCTGCCCTTTGGGGGTCATACCAAAGGTGCTCTCATCCTTTGTCCCCATGCCTGGCCTGATCATAGGTTGCTTTCCTCTGATTCTGCACCAGAGCAGGAAAGCAGGGGGTGTAGACCAGCCTCAGACAATAGCCTCCAGTTCATGAACTCTGTCCAGCTCATTTTCTGGGTTTCTGCCACCTGCCTGCTCTGGCTGTTGGAATCTGGTACGTGGTCAGTCAAGAGAAAAAAAAAAAAAAAAAACTAATGTTGTACTACACTGGAAAAGCACCCCAGGATAGAGCGAGGGTAAAATGTCAAATGCTCACTTTGTGTTGCTGAAATTCAAGCCAGTCCTGGCACACACTCAGTGTTTGATTTTCTTTTCTCCTTTGTAGGATGCTGGCCCCTCCTCCCCCTAGGCCAGTGCTCACAGCTCATGTGACTAGCTCTCTTAACCCCTGCTTCGGTGCAATCACCCTTCTGGTCTCCTGAGACATGCCAGTGATCTTTCTTTGAAGGACCCTAAACACGGCTTCCTTATTTGGCATCCTCTGGCATATCCTTTGGTAGACGAGGGTGACAACTTTTTATTTTCACTTTTCCCACTCTGGGGATTGAGACCGAGGGCCCACATACAGGAAGTAAGTACTCTACTACTGAGCTATGTCCCTAGCTCCTTCAAAAGACCCTTAATTTTGAGACAAGGTCTTACCATGTTGTATAAGCTGGCCCCACTCCACAGCCCACGCGGGATTTGATCTTTCTATTGTTTTCCATCAGCTGGCAAGTACTTGAGGCTTCAGGCCTGTGTTGGAAGGCCTAGCTGAGAACTGAATTGGAAGGAAATCTGAGCGATGAGCAGGATGACAAAAAGGAGCCAGATGTAGTAGTGGCTCACACCTGTAACCACAGAACCTTGGAAGCTGAGGGAAAAGGATGGTTGCGAGTTCTAGACCAATATGGTCAGTCTGGGCTACAGATCAAGACTACAGCTGAAAATAAATAAAAATAAGATTTAAAAAAAAAAAGGGTGCAGATGATGCCAAGAAGGAACCTAAGACTTCCCTCTCGCATGGGGCTCTGACTAATGCTCTGGTTTGATTACAGCACTTCCTAAGTAGGCCAGACAAGCTTCAGCGGCCAGTAATTCTTGAGGAAGTTTCCATCCCCCTGCCACAGGACGACAAGCTTCCTGCCTGGCTCATGAGGAGCAGCTCACCAAGGCTGGTTCACAGGTATGTAAATGCTACAGGTTGGTCAAGATATGAATCCTTTCAGCTCCAGAGGCCTGTGCTAGGCCCTGAGGCCCTGAGGCAGCCACCTGTGGAAAGTAGGCTACTCTGTCCCACCTTTCATTAGTCGGACCAGTAAGAGTTCTCCCAGACAATGGCTGAAGACGGATCCCCCTTATTCGCTCAGACGCCTATGTTCCTGTCTGTCTCCAGTCTTCTTGCTGACAATCGGTCATTGATGCTCAGAACCCTCAGTCCTCCATCCCTCGTTCATCAGCGCAGAAGGCAAAGGGTTCAGGCTGTTCCTTTGACATGGTCTTGACTTTGGCCACCCTTGGATGTGGTTTTCCCAAGCTTCTCCATCCTTGACCTTACTTAGCCAGGAAGGTCTGGTAGATAGATGATGCCAGCCACTTAATAGAATTAAAGTTTTTATAATGGACGTATTTTTAAACAGGTTAAAAAAAATCACTGTTTTGCATCCATGTGTATGGAAAAACGATTTTCATACTATATAACTCACCAGTTAAGATGTATAATTTGCGGGCTGGAGAGACGGGTCAGAGGTTTAAAGGACACTGATTGCTCTTCCAGAGGTCATGAATTCAATTCCCAGAAACCACATGGTGGCTCACAACCATCCATAATGTGACCTGCAAGTGTACATGCAGCCAGAGCACTGTATATATAATAAATAAATAAATCTAAAAAAAAAAGATGTGTAAAATGCTTCATCACAGAGATATGCAGCAAATATACTGAGCTGTGGGATACATGACACATTGTCTCAAAAAGAAGAGAGAGAGAAATTGAGATAAAGAGAGAGAGAGAAGAGAAGAGAAGAGAAGAGAAGAAAAGAAAACTTTTATAATACTACTTACTGCTGACTTTTTTTCCAAAACCACTTCTGTCACTCTGCCTCTGTCCCTGTGAATTTGCCCATTGACCACTTCATATAAATAGAATCATACAAGGCGTGGCCTTCTGTGTCTGTTTTTCTTCACCTCGCACAATGTTTTCAAAGTTTATTCATGTTATAGCATAAATTACAATAAAGTAATTTTATTTATCTAAATCTACCTAAAATATTATTGTTCCGTGTACTGAAAATAAAAAAATGATTAATGGCATGTTTCTTTTTTATATATATATAGTAAGCTTTTGAAGGTCAGTGTGTATTTTAGACTTCAGCTAGCTACATTTCAAATGTTCAGAGACCACACGTGACTTGTAGCTACTGGCTAGTGTAGCCCTAGCCAGAGTTCTCTCTGTTGTTTGATGTTTTTGTTCTTTGGTTTAGTGTACTTGTGGTTTTGTGAGACTGTGTAACCTGGCTGTCCGGGAACTTTCTGTGTAGACCATGTGGGCCTCGAACTTGTGGCAGTTTTTCTGCCTCTGCCTCTAAAGTAATGCCACTATCTCCAGCTGTTCTTTCTGCCAGTCTTTCATCCTAGCTCAACATCCACTGAGCTAAGTCCTTTGAAAAACTAGATTTTGGTGGGCAAAAGGGACAACTTTTCATTTTTATTTTTCCAGCCCGAGGAATTGAACCCAAGGCCCCATGCACACAAAGTAAGTGCCCTACCATTGAGATGCGTTCTTGGTTTCTTTTCTTTTCTTTTCTTTTCTTTTTTAACTTCATTTTGAGACAAGGTCTCGCTAAGTGGCATAGGCTTGTCTTGAACTCACCCCGTAGCCTAAGTGAGACTTGAATTTGTTATCCTTCTCGCCCTGTCTTCCAAGCACTTGGGGTTTTAGGCCTGTACCGTAAAGCCTAGCTGAAAACTGAACTGTGAAAAAAAAAAATCTGGGTGAAGAGAAGGACAAGAGGAAAGGACCAGGTACAGTTTCTCGCACTTGTAATCACAGAACCTTGGACGTTGAGAGAGGAGAATATCTTTCTCCAAGTACCATGCCATTCTTGGGTGGTGATTATACAATATGTCAGTATATTAAGTTCATCTCCTTAGGCGCCTACTTATGCCAATATTGGCAGGTGACTTAGGGATCCTAAGGCTGGACTACTCTGCTGTTCTGCTAAATGTCCTTGCGCCCTGCAGAGGGTCCTAAGCTTGTCATCTGCCTTGGCCATTGCAATGAATCATCTTGGTTGTCAACTTGGCAACATCTGGAATGAGCTAAAACCCAAGCTGCTGGACATGCCTGGCATAGATTTTCTTCTGATGGTTTGAGTGGGAAGGCCCACCCTAAATCTGGGCCACACCTTCTAGGGACAGCCCACAAACAGGATATGGAATACAGAAACTTGCACTCTCTGTCTCTCTCTGTCTCTCTGTCTCTCTCTGTCTCTCTCTCTCTCCCTCCCTCCCTTCCTCTCTCCCTCCCTCCCTCTCTCTCTCTCTCTCTTTTTTTTTTCCAGCTTCCCTTCAATCTCACCAGCAAGTTTATCTATCCTGTTGCTGAGGCATTCCTTCACAGGTGCTAGAACCTACTTCTTCAGACTCCAATGTAGACTCTAGGAATTTTCTGGGTCTCCAGCAACAGACTGGGACTGCTGAGACATCTGATCTCAGGGACTGAAATACTACCAGGTTATGGGTCTTTCCATTGTAAGTTGTCGACTACCCAGACTACGTCCAATAAGTCAGTATATGAATCAGTGTGTGTGTGTGTGTGTGTGTGTGTGTGTGTGTGTGTATGTGTGTGTGTGTGTGTGATAGAATGAATGAATTCTACCAGTTAATTCTATCAGTTCTGTTTCTTTGGGGAATCCTGACTCCTATAGCCATTGTCACAGGCACAGAAGCAAACAGGCAGGTCACTGGGGCTGGCACTCTCTGCTGACTGGTGCCCCAGGTACCCGGGGATGGAACATCTTGCTACCATGAAGCTTTCTTCTCCCCAAGAGGACAGTCTTGAAAGAAAAAAAAAAAAAAAAAAAAAAAAAAAAACATTTTAAAAGGAAATTTTCTCTTAAAACAAAACACAAAAAACAACACCCTGCCATTTCTTTTTAATTTTCTCCCAGGCACATTTTCCAGTCATTGTTTTGCTAATAATAGCTCCAAGCACACAAATAGAGCTAAATGGTAGAGGAAGGTTTCTAAACTTGCTACAAGCTTTCTTACAGTTTTATCCAGCTCTTGTTAGCCATTTCAGTGAGAAAATGGATGTTTAATCAGTACAGGGCATATCTTATTAGCCTGCTGCATGAGCTCTCATCTCCTGCCAGACTCTTGAGAAAAGAGAGAAGCTGCCAGGGACTGCCAAGGACACCAGGATTTCTGTCTGAAGTGGCACAGTACAAGTGTTTATCTCAGCACGGCTCCACCTGTATGTCACGTGTAAGTTATTCCTGAAAGTTTGTGACTCTAAGATTGACCCCTAGAGATGTTTGTGACATTTCCTTTAAAAAATTTTTTTTTTTTTTTTTTTTTTTTTTTTAAGAAAGAGGTTAGAAAATTAGAGGTTGGAGCAGGAGAGATGGCTCAGAGGTTAAGAGCACTGACTCAATAATTAAGTAATACAAGTTAATTGTTAGTTGATCAAATCATGGTCATGTCAATTACTATTCTATTTTTATCGCAAGACTATATGTCTTAGGGTTAACAAATAGATATGATTCTACAGAAAGACAAGGTAAAATAGTAAGATAAGGTCTTCAAAAACCTCAGAGACCTATAGAATATGGCATTTAAAGATGTTTTTATTATTTCAAAGATTCTTTGACAATAAGACAGGTAAACTGGCAAAGCCAGCCTACCTCAAAGAAGGTGACGAGCGTCAATGAACCTCCTTATGGAGATGGCTTCAAATGTGGCAAACAAGCCACTGGGCAAAATGTCCTCCTTTCAAGCACAGACTGAATTCTAAAATGGCCTAAAAATGGGCAAGTTTTGATGCAGGCAGAGTAGACGGTCAAACTCTGCTAAGACAGGGTAAGCAAGTCTTCAATAGTTCCTGCCTCACAAATATGTCTGTCAGATGTACTGTACCAGAAGGCTGAAGATCATGCTTTAATGTTATAGAGAGTTTTGGATGACTGTCCAGGCAGCAAACTGTCTCTGTCATGTTCTCATTTTGGAAGCTGCTCACCTGCATTTCCTGTCTAGTCAGGTAATTAATTCTATTCCTTCTCAAGTCTCTGATGGGATTGAAGACCAGATAGTTAAGTTTTACAATTATACTTAGTTGTTTAGGGGTTAAGATGTTTTTAGGTCTAAATAGATGCTTTAAGTTGATAAAAATGAGATAAAAATTAGATGCACCAAGATTGCCAAATACAAATAGTCAAAACACTATGAATGTAACATTTATATAATTTCTGATTATTTCGTGGTTCTTCTTGCTGTAGGTAGTTTATTGTATACATGTGTACTAATATAAATGTATATATAAAAAAGAAAAAAAAAAGCACTGGCTCCTCTTCCAAAGGTCCTGAGTTCAAGTCCCAGCAACCACATGATGGCTCACAACCATCTATAATGATATCTGGTGCCCTCTTCTGGCATGCAGGCAGAACACTGTATACATAATAAAAAATACATAAATCTTTTTTTTTTTTTTTAAGAAAAAGACAATTAGAGGTTATATAGTCCATAAAATAGAAGACTGAGGATAAACTTAATAGGTCCAGAGATAATAAGGAGGTAAGAATAGCAGTATTAGATTCTTGCCTGTTTCATTGCAGAGCAGGAAGTCTGGGGATGAGCCAACAGAGCTAGAGAAGGAATTTGGGGTTGCCTTTAGGAAGAATGTCCTGTTAATTACATGGACACACTGAGAACCTCATATCTTCATGTATGTAAGTTTCACGTACATCCATGACTGTTGGCAGAGTACCTTCTAGGAATGTCCTGTTATCTATTTATTCTCCAGAGAGTAAACCATTGAACTTTATCCAAATTCTTCTCTAGAGTCTGTCTTTCCTAGCTTGTATTAATATTTTTTATTCAGAGTTAGCATATATATCTATATGTCTATATAATTTTCTTCTCTTTTGCTTTGTTGGGTATCGAACTCAGGGCCTCCCGAACGCCAGGCAGGCACTCTAACCACTGGGTCTTACTGCTTTCCCTCTTCTTTTCAGCTTCCTGTGAAGGTTCACAAGACTCCCATCCTGATCCGCAAAAGCAAGTGGGGAAGGGAGATTTTAAAATCATGAGTTATCTTAACAGTAGAAACTCTGGCCTGTTGCACAAGCAAAGACTTATTCAACCTCTTGATTAGTCCTTCACAAGGCAATGGCATTCTGGGAAACGACAGCAAGGGAAGACACCCTGAAGGTCTGGAGCCGTCCTGTGAGCTAATTCACATGTTTGTTTTCTTTGACTCAGCTGGAACTTCACATTCTACGGAGAGTAGCAATCCCGTTGCCATTCTAGGATTCCCCACCACACCTCACTCAACAACTGCCTGCATGCCTAGGCCTAAGTGTTAACACCCAGGGCCCCAGGGAGCATCAGAAAACATCACCATCTTCGTTGACACCCAATTCAACAAGTTTTTTTGGGAGCACCCAGCTCTGAGTCACAGACTCAGTGGCTTCCATGTGAGGTCATCTTCTGCTGTAATTAACTTTTACCCGTTGTGCACATTCCTGAGATTAGAGGTGCCTAACGTTTGTTAAGGATTCACATCTAATTCCGCAGTGCTATGAAATTACTTCGGTTGTTTCCAAGGCAATCTTCATGTGATCCAAGCAAACTACTGCTATTCTCATTTAAGATGGCCTGGAACATCGTAATAGTACCATCGCCACCCTTTCCTATTGCTTATTTCCAAATGGAAGAGATTCTTATGATGTAATAGGGTTCTGAGTAGAGTTTGCTCGAATGCAGGCGAGTTATTCCATGTTGTACTTGCGTCAGTTATTTGCATCTGGTCCCTATTTGCTAATGTCAGTGGGCTGTGCTCGCATAACTACATTGACTTAAGAAAAGACTTCGATTTGAGTGGTTACTACATGTGCACATGTGCGTACACTCATACACCATCACCTTCATCTTATCATCATCCCTAGCCATCATCACCATCATCATCATCATCACCACCACCACTACCAATAAACAAGCTCCAAGCTAGAAAAACCAGTCTGGAAAAAGCTGTACACCATCACCACTGCTGCTGTTGTTGCTGCTGCTGCTGCTGCTGCTGCTGCTGCTGCTACTACTACTACTACTAGACAGACAGACAGACAGACAGACAGACAGACAGAGATGTACACACAGAGATGGATAGAGTGACTCTTTGTCTATCACAAAGCCTTTCTAGTTTTGGTCTCACCCTCTCCTTTTGAAATAAGATCCAGTAGTCCCAGCCTTCCATCAAGAGCAAAGTAGCTACGACTCCTCAGGAAGTAGCATGGCAGACCACCCAAGAACGGAGTTGTCTGATGTGGAAGGAAAAGTCCGATGAAAATGTAAAGATGATGTCACACAGATGTTAATAAGTTACTGGTTCGCAGACTCCTATTTCTCTCCAGTGACATTCCCTTTGTTTCTGCCTTGGGGTCGTCACCCAGCCAGAGAGGGCTGGTCTCTGTTGCTTTCCCAAGTGCATACCCAAGCCCCCAGGCACTAGACAACTCGCTCTTTCAAAACCAAGGCTTTCAAGTCCCTGAGCAAGATCTCTGCGCTCAGGACGTCTCCTGTCTTCCTTTCACACACATTTCTTATTGCTATCTGATGTGTGTTTTGTCACTTCCATTAAACTACAAAGTATCTGAAGACAAAGATCAGGTCACGTTCCGCTTATGCCTGCAGCACACCTCCCTTTTAGTACCTTGGGGCAAGGGGATTGCTCAACGATTGCTGGACTTTCATTATTTGTTTCATTATTATTCTAAATCAAACTTTTCTCTTGATGACACGACCATAGTTGTTGACGGTACAAGGGACTCCCTACCTGACTGTGTCATTGATATTTGGAGGAAGCAATCATATATGTGGAGTGTGATTCAAAGGGTCTAGGAAACACCCTTTTACCACTACCTGTGGAAATTTCAAAAAGGTGACACTTTGGCCCACAGCTTTGACCTTGTTTAAATACAAATGCCTTGGGGCACAGCGATATGATAAGTTATCTGTGGTTTAGGGGAGATGAAGGAAGATAGTGAGGAGCCTAGGAGGAAGGAGATATCAACGGTAGCAGGGAGGTTTTTCAGTTAGTCCCATCCGCACCATAACCTTCCCTGTAAGGTAACATGACGTAAATATGAAGAATATTTCTCTGTGCCAAGACTAAGAATAAGAAGGGGCTGAGTGGCCTGGAGAGATGGCTCAGCAGTTCAGAGCATCAGCTGTTCTTTCAGAGGACCTGGGTTCAATTCCCAGCACCCACATGGTGCCTCACAAGCCTGGATAACTCCAGTTCCAGGAGATCTGACAGATCTGATGTCCTTTTCTGGCTTCCTTGGGCACCAAGGATGTAAGTGGTACACAAGCATACATGCAGGCAAAGCCTCCACGCACATTAATAGAGAAGGGGGAGGAGTTTCAGTAAGAGAGCACTAACTGGCCTCAGTTTCCCCGGCCGTAACCCTCTTCTTCTCCCCACTGTACAGGTGAAATATGGAAGTGCAGAGATCCTCAGCGTCACTCAGACAGAAGGCTGCCAACCCAAGAGAAGAATCATCGACAATGAAATAATTAAACTCACCTCTTAACCTGTGGATCGAGACCCTTTGGGGGTCCACCGACCCTCTCACAGGGATCGCATTAGATGTCCAGCATATCAGATATTTGCACTGTGATTCATACATACAGCAGCAAAATTACAGTTATGCAGGAGCAACGAAAATAATTGTATGGTGTGTGTGTGTTGGGGGTGGGGTGGGGAGAGGGGATCACCACAAGATGAGAAACTGTATTCAAGGCTGAGAACCACTGATCTACTGTGTGATACCTGCACTCGGGTGCTTTGTCCCATACAACTGCCTAACCAGAGGTTGCTCAGTGGAGCCCTTCCATCGCTGCTCACACATGAAGAGAGCATGGCCTTCTTGGTGTGGGGCGCTGCTCTCTGTACATGTGTGCTGGTGGGAGAGTAAGCAAACCTCTGTGTGACTAAGCCAACAGCTTCTTTCCCTGGAGGAGGATGAGTTGTTGAGAAAGTTCATCTTGACGCTTCTCTGGAAGATAAATTCCATTAGCCTTTCCGGAGGGAAAATGCGAAAAGGGCTGGCTTTTCTAGAACTAAGATGATTCTTTTCAGTCATCAGAAGGGATCCGAGGACAACAATATGCACTAGATAAATGGCAAAGCAAGAGGCGAGTTCTCATAAGAGTTCATCACACGTGTGTAAGGTTAAATGGGGTGGCACACAGCAGCGGAAATGAGACTTCTTGAGGATGCCTCACAGCAGGCATAAAGGCAAACAAAGATACACCACATCTTCTTTTTTTCTCTTTCTTTTTTCTTTTTTGTTTTGTTTTGCTTTATTTTGTTTGGGAGACAGGGTTTCTCTGTGCGACAGCCCTGACTGTCCTGGAACTTGCTTTGTAAACCAGGCTAGTCTTGAACTCACAGAGATCCACCTACCTCTGCCTCCAGAATGCTAAGATTAAAGGTGTGCTCGGGCCCAGCTGTTGATGGAGTTCCTTATGTAAGGGTGGCAGTGGGGGCCAAGCTGAGTAGCCAGTGTTCCAGAGATGAAGCAAGCTGCTCTTTGCCAACCAGGACCACGCTACTGCCATGTTCTCCTGCCCTCCTGGGTTCTGGGAATGACTCTTGGCCATGCATAGTCAGTACTGAAGAGCAAACACTGGCTCCCTTGCCAAGCTCTGCAACCTTCCTGGCGATCACAAGTTTGATGGGATTTGATAGTATACCGTCAAACCCTTTGATGATCTTTATCATGTAAAAGAAATAATTCTTCTACCAAGAAGAGACTTGATACCCTATGAGCATATACAGGGGGAAAGATCCCCCTCAGTCACAGTCATAGGAGAAGGGAGTAAGGGGAAAATGGGAGGGAGGGAGGAATGGGAGGACACAAGGGATGGGATAACAACTGAGATGTAATATGAATAAATTAATAAAATATATATATTTTTAAAAAAAGTAATTCTTAAAAAGCAGACCTTTTAGACTATCCCAACTTATTATCTGGAAGGTGACTGATCCCCAGGATGAGAACACAGAATAAGCTCTTTGCATACAGAGAGCTTTGCACATTTCCTTATCATCACGGAGGCCACAGTTTATGTCTTTGTGCACCGGTGCTGTAAGGTCAGCTGGCTGAGGTTCCTGGAAGATTAAAAGCACCAATAAAATGCCGAGAAGAATTGTACTTTACCCCTGCGCTTACAAGGAGTTTATATTTTACTCTGAAAGAGTTGTCGCCTCAGAGACAGTCTCGGCCTTCACCTCTATCCAGGGGCACAGAAAGTACTGACGGTCCCTTATGTTGGGGACCTTGTCCTCTCATCCCTTGCAAACATTAGACATGGTGAGGATCCCACCCAGCCCAGATTCATCCATACTTAGTGACTTTTTAATTCTGGGACGAAGAGGACTTTTATTTTTCTTAGCACATTCTATAAGGTTTTTCAAATTTTGACCCTAAGCTCTTCTTGAGCCAGCGGTAGTCTTTAAAAAATAGGAGTGAGAGACATGAATTATTTTTTATATGTGTTCCAGAAAACTTTTTTTAAAAAATCCATGAGATCTTGCCATTAACTGCACTAGTTTTTCATCTTTTTAAAAATACTTTTATAATAGTTAACTAAATTAATGTGTGTGTGTGTGTGTGTGTGTGTGTGTGTGTGTGTGTGTTCACCATGGCTTATGTGTGCAAGTCAGAGGACAGCTTGCAGGAGTTGATTCTCTCCTTCTCCTGTGTGAACCCTGAGGGCGTGACTTGGCCATCAGCTTGGTAGCAAGCATCTTTGCCCACTGAGCCATTGCCCTGGCCTGAAAGTTCAGCTGCTTTCTTTGGGATGTTGAGTTAAAGATTTTCTTTTTCACCCCACGGTGCCAGAGATGGAGCTCAAAGCGTATGTTAGGCACGGGTTCTCTACCACCAAGCTGCCTACCCACCCTGCCTGAGGTGATTTGAATGTGAATGGTCCCCCTATCCTGTGTGGAATTGTTTGGGAAAAATTAGGAGGCGTGACCTTGTTGGAGGAGGTGTGTCACTTGGGATGGGCTTTGAGGTTTCAATAGCTGGAAACATTCTGAATCAGCTCACACTCTCTCTGTCTCTGTCTCTGTCTCTCTCTCTGTCTCTGTCTCTCTCTCTGTCTGTCTCTCTCTTTCTCTCACTCCTTCCCTCCCTCCTGCCGCTCCTCCTCTTCCTCCTCCTCCTCCTCCTCCTCCTCCTTCTTCTTCTTCTTCTTCTTCTTCTTCTTCTTCTTTCTCTCTCTCTCTCTCTCTCTCTCTCTCTCTCTCTCTCTCTCTCTCTCTCTCTCTCTCTCTGCTCCATCACCATGCCTGCCTGACTGCTGCCATACTCCTCACTATCAATGATGGCTGTGGATTCGCCCTAAGGAAGCCTTCCCCCCTACCTCCTCACCCCCAGTTAAACCCATTATTTTGTAAGTTGCCTCGCTCATAGTGTCTCCTCACAGCAATACAACAGTAACGAAGACATAGAACCATTCATTTCTTTTGTAAAGTACTGTATTTCAGTTGCTGGGTCCTTCGCTAATCGTTAGAGAGGCTCAGTGTCCCTCCAGTATGGATATAGCTGGCCGAGATGCTTTATTTAGCTCTTGGTATCTCTAAGTGAGCACCTTCTGTTTTCATCCCTATTTCCCTGGGGGAAGAGCAGAGTTCTTGCTCAGCATTGGGCCCTACCGTAGGGAACACTTCCTTTCCTTTTAGGGTTCAGATGCAAGCTAATAGCTCTTTCACTGGAAGATTCTTCAGTAGTCATTAGCTTGCCATTGTCACTAAAGTTACTGCTGTCTGAATACTCATGTTTACTGTCATCCTAAGTACACAGACACCCAGAACCTTGGCGACAGTACAGATGAGGTGAGCGGACCACTCGGGTCTTTGACCTCAAGGCAAAGAGAACCCTGCAGCAGCCGTTATGAAGCCATTGTTCTTGGGAGAGCAGCTGGCATCGGTGTCCTGTGGATCCTAAATAAATTCACAGAACCAGGGTTTGCAGGATGTCTGCAGGGGAAAGGCCCGGTGGAGGAGTCAGGGCCCTTAATATGGGTGAGCCCCTTTGTTCTTTCAGAAACTCTTGGCAGTCCTCACGCGTGTTGCTTCAGCAATGCTTTGCCAGTTACTACAGCCGTGACTGCACAGAATTTGCTACATTAGCAGATGCCAGTTAGCAAACCTCATCGTTAAGGTGCATCCAAGGTCACGACAATGCCAAGGCTGTCTACTAAGAATTACAACAGAGCCACAATGCTGACCCATCACCAAGAATCAGGATGTGTGGAGAGCGCAGGCCGGAAAGAGGTTCAGCAGAGAGACTGGCTGAACCCTGGCCAGGCTCTGCTTTACCTGCGGGGAGAGCCAAGCCCTAACTCTTAGAAGAACTGCTCTCTCCATTTGCAAGCAAAGACAGGGCACCCAGGAGAGGCCCCCAGGAGGCTGGGAGTATGCTCCGGCAAACTTGAAACTCAAGCCCTTGAAAGCTAAGCCCCAAATCCAAATATGCTGTTACGCAAAGCGTCCACAGATTGGCTCGTGCTTGATTAGCGTATGAGGTTACTCGTTGGCGTGTACTGAGCAATTCTCTGGCATGCCCGTGGCTCATCAGCGGCGTTCCTTCCTGAGTCAACACTGACCCGCAGCCTGGCTCCGGGAGAGTGAACGCTTCAGCCTGGTCCAAGAGGCCATCGTTTTAGATGAAACATAAAGCCGGCAGTCCTGCCTTGTTGGCATCATCCTGTTCGGCTTTCCGTCTCCGAGGATGAACCTGGTGAGCCTATGCAAAGAGTGCTTGAAACAGGCTTGAGGAACTATACTGAGGGCTGCACCTAACTCTTGAAGTGCTGAATAGTGATCTGTCATCAGCTGGATGCGATAAGTTACAATCCTCGCCAGGACTCTGGAGGCCAAGGGAGCCGGCTTCTCTCAAGGGAGCAGCGTTAGGCCAATTACAATGTTCAGCATTTTCCCAGCACTCCGAGTTCAGAGCTCTTTGCAATCCGTTTGTTTCTTTAGCTGAGTTTCTTAAACACACACTACCCCTTGCGGAGATCTCTGGGCCTCCACCCAAATGCTAAAGGATACAAAGAGGAAGAAAAGACTCAAGGGCTGACTCTACCCAAACGGAGAAAGCAAGCCAAACATTTGAGCCTTTCATTATTCTCCAAAAGCCTGTCAATACTTATAATAGGGGGACCAGGACCAGCCAAAATGTGCAGCAATAGAAGGTTGGCTCTGTATAGTGTGGAAAAAACAAGCAGTCATTAAAATCAAGCTGTAGATTATGGAGGAAACGGTAATGATGTGGAAAACTATAAACAAGACATTGTCAAGTGAGGGAAGTTATAAGACAGCATGAGTGTTTGGTTGTATTTTTGTAAAAACAGATACCTATTTTTTTTTTTACTTGATGTGTACATACAGAAAATGAAACAGGAAACTATAAATTAAAATACTAATAGTAATACCTGTAAGTAAAAATTCAATCGGTCTTCTATTTATTTTCCTCTAGATTGTCTACAATTTCAACACTATTATTTTTATTTTTCATTATTTTTATGATTAAAAATACACTCAGAATGCTCAGGTCAAACACTAGAGGAATTTGTCCCCTTTTTCTCTAGCATACCTGGGACATATATAAGTATGTGTGTTCCTTCATTTGTTTCTCTCTCTTTTTTTTTCTTTTCTTCTTCTTCTTTTTTTTTTTTTTTCCTTTTCAGGCTGAGCCTTACAATGTAGCCTGAGCTATCTTTGAACTCTTGACCTTCTTGTTTCAGCCTCCCAAAGTGTGCGATAACAGGAGCGTGTCACAAGCTTTCTTTCCCTTGCTAAGCCAGTCCACTGGATCCCTGGCCAGAGGAAATAGGAGTTCCTCCCACAACCCACATAGGCAGGGTCTCAGCCTTCTTGTTGTGGGCAGAAAGTGGAATGACAGGAGTGTCTGGCTGGAAGGGAAGACACGATGATGACCAGGATTTAACTTTCTCCAGAGTCTAAACTCTAAATCTCCCAGCTCCGTGCCCACTGCTGTTCTCACTGCGGCACACTAAGCACAGGATGGAACGGGTACTGTTCAAAGAGCTAGCCTCCTCTCAGTCTTAGCATCGCTGGGGGGAACCTGAGGCTGTCTCCTTTATTATAAAGATAATACTTGCTAACACCGGCTGGCTCTGAGCACCGGGTGTGAAGCCAAGCTGTTCCTTGTGAATAGATCACATGTCATCACACGCACTCTTGGGGGGTTTGCAATGTTGTTGTGCCCATTTTACAGGTGAAAAATTAAGGCCTGGGAACATTGAACAATTATCAGGGAACCCACACTTAAGGCATGATGGAGTCAAGACTTGAATCCATATTTAGATAGAGGTCTGGGGGTGGGTTGTTTGTTTGTTTGTTTTTTTAACATTGATCTCAACCTTTTGCAGGCTTAGCACACAAGTGTTTTGCACAGAACACATTGTAATTACTCTTTCCTTTCTCCTAGTTTTGTCATCCAGTCTTTTTCAAACAGGGTAAAACAGGAATAATGGTATAAAATATGGGCCAGCATCAGACATGGTTCAGGGGCCCCATTCGGCATTCAGGACTCACTGCCAAAAAATGCAGGGTAAAAACAAAATGAAACATCCAGGCCAACCACAGTGCTTCTCGGCTGGCAGCGGAGATGCTGGCACGTTGCCTCCAGGGGTTCAGCCTGCCCCATACAAGGTGCTTGCTCCCCAGGTATTTGTACTTCTTATGTAACCAAGCACCACTTTCAACTTGGCCAACACGTTAGCGCTTGTAGGTAAAGCTCATCTTTTTTTTTTTTTTTTTTTTTTTCAGTCAGACACACAATGCACCCTGAGTCATGTGTAAAAGAGGCTGGAACAATGTTTTTATTGTGAACAGGGCCCTTAGGGCCTCGTCTTACAATCTTCACAAGTGTGTTGTGTCACCCGAGTGGAGAAAGGGCCCGCCTGCTGCTGGGGCCTGGAATCCTCTGTACCAACAGCAGGCAGACGTGGGCATGCCAGGAGCTGTCGGTCACCCACTACCCATCACTGGCCTCTAGAAGCTGGAGGCTCTCAGCTTACTTGAACAGCTCCCTCATTTGCTCTTCCTACCACTTTTAGACCCACTTGGGTCTCTTTGCCTTACCTGATTTCTAGTTTGTTTTCTCTCCTGTGTCTTGGAAAGCTGTATCCATAGTCTCCAGAAAGCACAGAGTTGGACCTCTTTCCCTCTCTTCCAATGCCTGTTCTTTGTTCTACACCCTGACTTACATATATCATTTCGTCTGTCTGTCTGTCTGTCTCTGTCTGTCTCTGTCTCTCTGTCTGTCTGTCTGTCTGTCTGTCTCTGTCTCTGTCTCTCTCTGTCTGTCTGTCTGTCTCTGTCTGTCTCTGTCTCTCTGTCTGTCTGTCTGTCTGTCTCTGTCTGTCTCTGTCTCTCTGTCTATCTGTCTGTCTGTCTCTGTCTGTCTCTGTCTCTGTCTGTCTCTCTCAGCCCCCCCCAACCCCATGTATGTGGGGGGTGTGCACACGAACATGTTTATGTAGGTACACACATGATTGGAAGGAGGTATGTTTATGCATGTACTCTAGCCCAGAGGCCAGTATCCGTATGTCTTCTTCAATTGCTTTCCTCTTTTTGTTTCTTTTTTGATTGCTTTCTGCTTTATTTATTTATTTATTTATTTATTTATTTATTATTTATTATTTATTATTTATTTGGAGGCAGGCTTTCTTCCCTGAACCTAGAGCTTGACAGTTCAGCCAAACTGGCTGGCCAGCAAGCTCTGGGCATTCACCTGGCTCTTCCTTCCTCCCCAAGGAGGAACTGCCATTGAGGTTGCAGACGCTCAGGGCCACACCACCTGACTTTCTACATTGGTGCTGGGAATGCCAACTCAGGCCCTCATTTTCACAGGAAACTTTTTGTCCACCTCTCTCTCTCTCTCCCTCTCTCTCTCTCTCTCTCTCTCTCTCTCTCTCTCTCTCTCTCTCTCGGCCCCAAGCCTCTCACAATGATATCAGCAAACAGACTGGAGGCAGCCACAGTTGAAATGAGTTAATACATTGGTTCAGGAGCCAGATGCTGGCAGAAAGTTCTCTGCTCTGACATTTACCAACTTAGGAGCCCTGAGAACACTCCTTAGCCCCATCCAAGTCTAATGTTCTCTACAAGTGAAGTGGGGACACAGAGAGTCCTTACCTCTTAGTATTGATAAGAGACCTATATTAGGCTCCAAAGTCCTGGGCTTTGGAGTTCAGCTTATATGTGCTGTTTGTGGGTCATTTAGACCACAGCACTGAGCTCCTCCCCGCCTGGGTAACTTTGCTTACAAATGAGAGTAATAAAAATGAGGCCTCCCTATTAGGGTATCGCAAGATTAAAATACTCAATAAGCATTTGCACAGAACCAGTCTCCAACAGTTGCCTACCAGGATCTATCCTCCTGCTTAGAATGGTGCTGGTCAGGGTGCACCCAGGAGGTACTGGTCCCTGCCTCTGGAAAGGGACCTCATTCTTGTGTGCTCTCTGCTCTTTGGCTGTTTCTGGTCTCCTGATCATGACTGCCCTACCCAGGTTCTGTGCACAAGCATTCTTCTCTGCCTACTGTACAAGAGAAAACCAAGCCACGGAGAGGTCTAACCCCCATGCGCAGGGGGAGAATTGAAGTAGGATGGAACCACAGGCAGGTTTCTCCATCACCGTTTTGTTGTTATTGTCTTGATTTTGTAAGAAGAACGAATATGGTTTCCTTGGTACTTTTGTGCAGTCTTTACAAATCACCTCACACTGAATTTTCTTCTTACATGAGATCATGTTTATGTACTGTTTTTGTTTTATTTTGTTTTGTTTTTGTCAACTTGACACAAACCTAGACATACATGGGAATGAGACATCTTAGCTGAGAAAAATGCCGGGCCGGGCGGTGGTGGCACATGCTTTTAATCCCAGCCCTCGAGAGGCAGAGGCAGGCGGATCCCCATGAGTTCGAGTCTAGGACAGCCAAGGTTACACAGAGAAACCCTGTCTTGAAAAAACAAAAACAACCAAAACCTGAGAAAAATGCCTTGGTAAGATTGGCCTGTGGGCAAGGCTAGGGTGATATTCTCTTGATTAATGGTTGATCTAGCCCTCTGTGGGTGGTGCTGTCCCTGGGCAGGTGGTCATGAGGAAGTTGGTTGAGCAAACTACGGAGAGCAAGCTGGTAAGCAGTGTTCCTCCACAGCCTCTGCTACATTTTCTTCCTCCAGGTTCCTGCCTTCAGCTCCCGCCCTGATTTCCTTTGATGATGGACTGTGATATGGAAGGGTAAACTGAAGTAAAACCCTTTCCTTCCCAGTTGCTTTTGGCCATGGTGTGTTATCAGAGCAATAGAAACGCAGCGAAGAGAGCAAGTAAGTAGCTTAGAGCAGAGCTCAGGCCATGTGTCGCACTTGCTTACTATTGTAAATCGCATCTAGCCCAGTTAATAGAAAACATACATACGGGGGAAGGAAAAGGAAGAAAGTCAAGACCTTTGTTTTCCCTAACCACACCACCTGTGCTCACTTTGCAGTCACATATTTTATTTTATTTTTTATATTTTATTAATTTAATCATATTACATCTCAATTGTTATCCCATCCCTTGTATCCTCCCATTCCTCTCTCCCTCCCATTTTCCCCCTACTCCCCTCCCCTATGACTGTGACTGAGGGGGACTTCCTCTCCCTGCATATGCTCATAGGGTATCAAGTCTCTTCTTGGTAGCCTGCTATCCTTCCTCTGAGTGCCACCAGGCTAGTCACACATTTTAAAAGGACTAACATCTTAAAGGAATTCAACTGCGGATGACCATTGACTATGAAGACTATCTGTTCGCGCATTTGCCTTGGCTCTTTAAAGCAGAGAGGGAAGGATTCACCTGTGTCATCCTTGGCGACAAGGAAATCCAGAGTCATGTGACTTTAAGTGAAACTGTAGTGGAAATTTTAAAAGAAAAACCCCAATTATGTTATGTTTTTGGTTTAATTCCAAGTGTGGGGATATGAAGCCCCTTTAAGTTTGCCCACAGCTGATAAGTGTCAGCTACAGCCCAGAGAGGCGCGTGGTCCTTGCCAGCTGAGATAGTTGAACTCTGAGGGTTCTAAGAGGGTATAAATACCAGAGGCCAGAGACAGAGAGAAGGCTTTGAGAGAAAACTTTGAGGAGAAACTCAGAGAAAGAAGACAGCTGCTGCGCCCCGTGCTGTTGCTGGTTCATCCTTCTGCTATGTTTGCTGCTTGGTGCTGGTTCGCTGGACTGCAGCACATCCTCATGACTGAGACTGGTATTTCCCCAAAGAACGCGATGACCCGAAACAGTCAGAAGTAGCTAAGGAAAACTACGCCCCCTCTTCCCTCTCCCCTTCTTTCTCTCCTACCTAGTGTTGAGGTATTAGAAGGAAAGTAAAAGCATAAGAAACCAAATAAAATAGTTTAAAAGGGCAGTACACGAGACCTGTGTCAGAACGTGGCCACCCGTCCTAGAAAGAGTTAAGATGCAGAGTGTCAGGACCTTCCAAGGGAGAAACCGAATTCATCTGTCAACTCCAGGAGACAGTGGCAGAGAGCATTGGGATTGCATGAGGTCCCTTCTGGGAGATGAGTCCAAATTGGGGGTTGTCAACAATGAGATGTGAAAATTAAGCCAAAAAAAGAAATCCACAATAGTCACTTTGGTGTACCTTCTGTGAAAGCCCAGCTTTTCATACAGCGGGTTTATGTGATCTTGGGATACTTCTTTGGCTTCATGAAGATCTTGTGTTCTGGGTTTTCACTGGACTCTTCCCATCCACAAATCCACATTTTTCCCCAGGAAAAAAATGGAAGGTCTTATTTCAAAAGAAGAAATATGAATAGGACCAATTTTTTTTCATTTGTAAAAATAATGTAAGCCCTTCTGAGTATAATGTCCTGCAGAGAAGAATTGTACAGCAGCAATAAAGTTGTCAGCTTTCAATAGTAAGCCAAAATTTTCATGGCACTTTGTCATTGGAAAAACGCTCTTTTAAGCAATCATTATGTATTTACCCATTTATTTACTTGTTCTTCCAAAATCGGGACCACATTAAGATTTTCATCGGCCTTAGGCACCTTTGTTTTCTCAGGACTCTTTCTTCATTAAACACACACACACACACACACACACACACACACACACACACACACACACACATGAAGGGGGAAAGGAGGGGGAAGGTGAGGGGGAGGGAGAGGAGGAGGGGAGGGGAGGGGAGCGGGAGGGACATCTGTCTAGAGCACCTAGGCGAGCAGGAAGGTGAAGGGGGAGTGTCTCCAGTGAGCAGAATCTTTCAGAAATTTGGGGCTTGGGTTGGGTTTCCACTTGGCAGGGGTGGAGTTAAGGAGTGTACATTGGGCCAAAAGAACAAGTCTCTCTATGCGGCGCTGGCGTGGACTTCATTAGCCCCCTTAGCAAGTAGAAGTTGGTTCTGCGACATTGTGGATGCACACTCAGGAGGACTTTGGTGTCAAACAACAGTGTCCAGCCGGGTGCCCCACAGGTGCTCCGTAGAGGACGCAGCAGGCTAAAAAGAAGGACCAGAAGTTCAGGCAATCTCGCTGCTTCTGCAGGAGGAACCACATGTTCAGTGTGGAAAACCCTTTCCTCCTGATTCTATAAAAGAACATGGTTAAAGCAGAACAGAATTCCTATCAGTGCTGAAGAACAACTGCTTCAACGAGGTGATGATGGTGCCAAGCCTTGTTAATGGGGGAAAGGCATATATTTTAAAGCACTGATCAAAATCTGGCAATGCTGTTGCCAGGTATTTAAGGCACAGGAGTCTGCCAAGCTGCCGTGGTTGAAATATCTACAGCAGCTACTCCAGCTGTCCCAAGAACCATTCTAAAAACTCTCTATGTATTGAGTGGATATATATATATATATATTTTTTTGCTTCCATTTTTTTTAAACTGAGTAAACTAAGACCTGGCACCTTTGGATAACTTGCTTTGGTAATTAGCAGAGCTGTGATTCAATCTGAGATACCCCAGATCGAAGTGGAAGAGCTCAGCCCCAGACTCCACCCTTCCTAAAAAAATCCCCTGATGTCCACTGTCTGCTTCTGGCCAGCCTCCTGCAGGAGCCACATGCAGCACTTGACTCAGCACTGCAGGTCGAATAGGATCCCGGTCGGGGCCCTGACATGAGCAGCCATGACGTGCTTCAGGAGAATAACATGCTAGCATGCATGAGTCATGCTCAGAGTCTCACAGGATAAAACGATTCAGCGCTGCAAGCATGGGCAGGGGTGCTATATAAAATACACAATGCCCAGTTACCTTTGATTAACACTGTCTTAATGTCAGCAAACCCCAAATTTCGCATGGCATGTAAGTATGGTTGAAAAATTCTTTGCTTTTTACCTGAAATTGAAAGTTAACTTAGTCAGCGTTTCTATTGCTGTGATGAAACACCATGACCAAAAATCAAGTTGGGAGGAAAGTGTTTATTTGGCTTACACTTCCATATCGCTGGTCTTCACTGAAGGAGGTCAGGACAGGAACTCACACAGGGCAGGAACCTGGAGGCAGGCACTGATGCAGAGGCCATGGAGGGATGCTGCTTACTGGCTTGCTTCCCACGACCTGCTCAGTCTGTTTTTGTATAGAACCCAGGACCGCCAGCTCAGGGATGTCCCCACACACAATGGGATGGGCCTTCCCCTATCAATCACTAATTAAGAAAATACCCTACAAGCCTGCCTACAGATCGATGTTGTGGAAACATTTTCTTAATTGAGGTTCCTTGCTTTCAGAGACTTTGGCTTGTGTCAAGATGACTTGAAAGGAGTCAACACAAGCCGGGGCATGGTGGCGCACGCCTTTAATCCCAGCACTCGGGAGGCAGAGGCAGGCGGATCGCTGTGAATTCGAGGCCAGCCTGGTCTACAAAGTGAGTCCAGGACAGCCAAGATAACATAGAGAAACCTTGTCTAAAAAAACAAACAAACAAACAAACAAACAAACAAAAAAACCCAAAAGAAAAAAGAAGAAAAGAAAAGTAGTCAACGCAATAACTGAGTGTTTCGTTTCTATTTTCTCAGTGTGCTGGTCTTAAGCAGTGGCTGGACCACTCATCCTACTTGGGGCATTCCTGCTCCCCTGCTCAACTCCTCACCTCACATCCGGCTCTGACATCACGTGCAAGATGATGACCTCACGCACAAGCTTTGGTTTCATCCCAGTTTTCTTGAAACTCCAGGCTGTAATCCAAGTGGACAAGGGCTTTGCCCAGGCAGGCGAGGTAAGTGCCTAGTCACAGGCTTCCCATAGACAGACACTGTTTTCCTTATTGTAAAACTCAAATCCCAATCGGTGAACCTGTGGTTCAGGAAGGTAAATCCGTTTACCAAGACTCCCATTCCAAGCTCACGCTCCTCCAGCTTCTCTCTATGAAAGAGCTTTCCAGGTTCCTCTTGGGAGACATTTAAGCATTATTAGAATGGCATTAATTAGTTTAGACCATCATTGGCTCATTTAATAACTACCTCCATTTGTTGGAAGAAACTCCCAGCTTTGCAGTCAAAGGGAGACTGTGACATATGGACTGGGCTAAGCGGTCTCAAAGCAGCCTTTACATCAAGATGGCCGCTATCTCCTGCTTCTCTTTAGTCGGGACCGCCAGAATCAAAACAGAAAGCTTTCGATCTCCGTTCTTTACGTTAAACCCCAAACTCATGATTACTTTCATGCGTAATCTGTACTATGTCCGTTCCACACGTGATCACTGAAAGCAAAGACGTCAATGCAGAAAGCTGGAGGCTTAGTTGCTTTGCAATCTGTGGAGTGCAGTTCCCTGGCCATTGCACACCCTTATAGGTTAGCATCCGAAAAAGCCAAACTGCGGTAAAGTACCAGCTTAGAGGAATACAGCAAGCAGTTGCAAACGCCTGTGCCAACACCTTGCAGTAGATGAACACAGGACTGAAAGTTCATCCTAAAGAGGGTCAGGGCTCACCTAAAAACAAGCCTCAATAGAGAATGAAAGTTATGGAACTCTGGAAAATGAGGCTGGCTGTACATAGTAACAAAGCATTCTTTATTTTGGGTGGGGGTTGTTCTGTGTATCCCTGGCTGACCTGGACTTGCTTTGTAGACCATGCTGGCCTCGAACTCATAGCGATCCACCTGCCTCTGTCTCCCTGAGTGCTGGGATTACAGGTGTGCACCACCACGGCCGGTTAACAAAGCATTCTTTTCTGTGTTTAAATTCTGAAATGGAACCAGGTTTTTGCTCCCTTTCTCTGCCAGAAGGAAGCCACAAAGAGCCAACAATCTTTGTGGAGGTGGGAAAACTGTCCCCGGGGTGTTGGCTGGACATGCACCCAAATCGGCCACCTCTGCTCCTGTCTCCATCTGCCCAGGGAAGCAGATGGTTACAGGACAGGCTCCACCAAGTTCCCTGACTCCCCTGTTTAGTCCCCTGGGCATCCCAAGGCCGCACCTTCTACCTGACTGTGACCTCTGACCCTGGTCTTGTGCTTAACGTGGCAGTGGAGGAGATGGAAAGAGAGGAGGCTTCTGGCTTCAGTCACACGTGAAATAATTAGTTATTTCCACTCCTCTGACTCTCTTGTCAGGTCCAGAGAGCCACAGAACCAGTATTTCTCTAAGTCCTGGATGCTTATGTGGCTGGGCTGTCAAGCTGTCCTTAACAGTTTTGCATGTGTGCGTGCCTTGCGTGAGACTGTGAGAAGTTCCAGCTTCACCGCTGCCTGGTTGTGGGGCTTCAGCTAGCCTCTGCATCTCTCGGGAGCCTCATCTTTGAAATGGGTGCATCACGCATATAACTTGGGAAGGGTGGAGAGCAAGCCACAGGGCACAGGTGACTGAATGGGTTGACTCTAGCCATCTGTGATTCTAATTACTACCTCTAAAATCAGTGAAGACAATTGCCCCTCCCCCCTTTTTTTCCTGCTTGGATTTCCACTGAAGGGTTCTGCTGCCTTCTAGACAAGAGACTTTGTGTGGTTGCTTTGTCTTTCCGTGTGCTTCTAGGGATGGGGTTGAATATGCTAAGTAAACCAATGTTGTGCATTGAGCTATGCCATTAGCCTTTTTCACTGGCTTCTGGAAGCCACCACTAAGTGACCTTCCAAATTTAGTATCCTTCAGTTCCATGGATCTAAAATAAGAACTCAGACTTGGCCTTTTTCAAAGATTTTATGTGAGCATTACCTATTAGGTACAAATACGATTATCACTCATACCTCATAATTTTACACAGTTAATGCTGTTTTTGTCTGTGTTCTGAAATGGGTTCTCTACCAGCCCAGGGGACCTTGAACTTGTGATCCTCCTGTCTCAGTCTCTTGAGTAATGGGATGATGGGCACGTGTCATCGCACCTAGCCCTAAAAGATTCTTTTTAAAAGAGCACACACTATTTGGGAAGGTAACACAATTGAGATACATAATAACATATTTATGATCCTGCAGATTTCTCATAGGATATATAAAGTTTTTAGGGCCCCTGCTTTTGTCACACATGAAAAAGGCTCATCTGTTAATTATTCAGCCACTAGTACAAAACTGGAACACAGCTGTATGAAGAAACAGCCCTGAAAACATCCCTGCATGTAACCTAAGGTTTTTTGCAATTGAAACATCCTTTTCTCTTTCATATCAGTAGTTACTTTATGGATCTGGGCTTAGACAGCTTAGCAACAAAGGGCACTGGGTTGCTGAATTATTCATGTAATCTACATTTCCTGGCTGCTGTGGATAATTGACAGGTGTCATGTCACCTTTTACAAACGTCCCACAATTATGGACCATACATCAGTGTTTGACTTCACAGTAAGGCTTCCTTTCTGAGCCAGTTTCATATTTTATTTACAGCTTGGTGGCATTTTTTTTTTAACTTGGCTGCTTATTTCTCTCACTTTTGATTCCAAGCCTTTTGCTCCACTTAATATACTCAGAAATATTTAAATAATAAGGCTCCTCTCGGTTTGCTAAAGGCACTCATTCATTGCTGCTGTGTTTTATTCATTCGGCCATTATGTTAGTCAATTCCTTGATTTAAGAAACTTGGGGTGAAATGCAACTGTAAGGAAACCATAATATAAATCTAGTTTTATGACTTGTTTTGTTCACAGGGAAAAAAAATCTAAAAGCAAATCTTCCCGGGGTCTGACACAAGTTGTAAACTGTGGGGAAAGTTGGCTAGTTAAAGAATATGACATAATAGGAGCAGCGGAATATTTCAACCCCTGACTGATGTTGGAAGGTCGTCTCTCGTTTAGAAAGAAAGCCTGGGGAGGCTGGGATTGGTAACCGTGAAGACAGAGGGTATGTTCGTAAGTCAAACATCCATAGCGAAACCAACCCTAAAATCCTAAAGTCCTAACTTTCCACTTTCCTTAAAAGAAAACTGAGACAGAAACTATGCAAGAGACAGTCTACTGTTCAAATGCCAGTTAGTGGAGGAGCTCACAGCCAGGTGGACCAGTTTTCCACTCCAGCACTTTTGTTGTTGTGCCATACGGTAAGCCATTTTGTTACCTCCCATTATCTACCTATCTCTTCCAGTGCCAACAGATACTCACTTTTCCATGGGACATTTATCCTTCCTCATTCTCCATGCACAATTTGTGTAGAAGTGTCTCTCCCCCTCTGTTGGGGCACATATTACTAAGTCCATCATCTACTGCAGTGCCCCAAGTGAAATGGCCATGTGACATCAATGGGATCAGGGAGAGACTGTGATTCCCAGAGTGCAGAAGTCATGCTGGAGATTCTGGTGGGTATTTTTTCTGTCCTGTTGGATAGAGCGGTGTAAAGGGATGAGGTCCTGAGCTGATACAGATATTTTGTGACATGCCTGCCTGTGAAGAGATTGGATCTCTCAGGAGCTGGAGAGGAAGAGGTGTCATGTGATACCCTGGGGGTGATGGCTGCCAACACAAGACAACCAAACAAAGAGAGGAGCAGACCTGGGTCAAGTAAACATCATCTGTCTTCTAAACTAGGACCTCAGTGAGAATGAGAGAGGGCAGGATAAAAGCTAACTCAGACAGGATGCTGGAGCCATGGGCCCTGGATGAACAGAGCCATGTGGTCACCCTTCGCCCCACTCCCAACATCTGACCTGCTGGGTTAAATCTGCTGGATTAAGGCAGCACACTCTCTGGCTGTTTTAGCCCAGGTGACAATGAACTCACTTCACTGTGTGAAGAAAACCAGGGTTTGGGATTTAGAAACTTTCCAGTAAGGATTTCGGCTTACATAAATATAGGCTTCCGGTGTGCGTGCTTTCTGGAGCCTTGTCCTTAACACTTACAATTAAGATGGCTACTGTATGTTTTAACTTTAATAGACATTGCAACTTTATAGTTAACATTTTCGCTTCAACTCCCCAAAGCAACCATCTGGAGAGCCTTTATACTTTACAGAGAACTTTCATGTCTGTTACCTCATTTTCACCCAATACCTTTGTGAAACGGTATCAGCTAAGAATTGCATAACTCAAAAAACTCACAGGGCTGAGGTGGTTGAGAAGCAACAGCACCTCTACAGGGGGAGAAAAGACAACCACATTGACTTTTAATCTTCTTTTAAGTGTGTGTGTGTGTGTGTGTGTGTGTGTGTGTGTGTGTGTGTGTGTACGCTCACATGTGGAGGTCAGAGAACAATCGTCAGGGATCAGTTTTCTTCTCTCCCATGAGGGTGGCAGGACTTGAACTCAGGTCCTCAGCCCTGACAGCAAGCGCCTTTACCCATTGACTCTTCTCACCAGCCCTGGCTTGTTTGCCCATTCTGTGGTGTATTCCAGCAACATCTGGCCCAAATCTGGCATTAACGAACATGTGGCTCTTATGAGCGAGCTCCTGTGCCTCTGTGGTGGGCACGTTAATCCTAGACTTCTGACTTCATTCCTTTAGTTCTTTCTATGTGTACGCTCCAGGCATGTGGTGGCAGGCAGGCTGTTCTGAACTGTGCTTTCTGAACTAGAGACACACCTCAGGGCTACTGATGCTGAAGGCCTTCAAAGGAATCTCCACCAGATCCGGACAGCAGTGGCTCTGCCAATAAGAGCCTTTGTCTCTGATGCTCCCCAGGAGAACTGCACCTGCAGCTTTGTTATTTGCTGTGCTCCTTCCAGGACCTGGTGACTTACCTGGCCTCCCTCCTTCCCTCTGCTCTATTCATGCCATGTGTGCGTTAGGTGACCTGCAAGGCTCACTGCTCTGTTTCTAGACAAGACCGCTACTGTCTACTGTTGCCCTGAGGAAAACCATCTGGGGCTACATCTCTGTTGTAGAAAGCTTATCTAGTGTGTGCAAAACCTTGGGCTCGGTCCCATTCTTTGGTATACACGCACACACACACACACACACACACACACACACACACACACACACACACACATATCTCTAAAAGAAAAGCTATGGTCATGGGGTAATTCTCTCCCCCAGTGTCCTTGAGGCTGGCTCAGACTGAAATTGTATCAGTGCTGTCAGCCTTTGGCCCCCTGCAGCTAAGGGGCCATCTACCAAGCCTGTTCACAGTCTTTATCTCATCTGAAGGTATTGGCAGCACTGTGTGCTAAATGTTGCCTCAGCAGACAGAGAGAGAGAGAGAGAGAGAGAGAGAGAGAGAGAGAGAGAGAGAGAGAGAGAGAGAGAGAGAGATTGGAGAACAGTTGAGTCAAGTGAAAACCCTGGTGGCAGGAACCTAATTTGCAGTCCTAAGGCTTCAGGGAAATTAGCCAGTCTTAATAGGGCTTGCCTTAAATGCTCCAACCTCCTCGGGTGTGAGCAAATACCACGGAAAATCTTAATTGTCAGAATCTGTGGTGCCACTGAGCAGCAGCACAAATAATCCTGCGTCAGTGACATTCAGATTTTGCAGTGTGAAAAGACAACTGTTCTAATGACATCCTGACTTAAACCTTTACAGACCCCTTTCTACTCACGACTGATTTTCCTCCTGTTAGGAGGGCAGTGATAACAACACTACGATGCTCAGGATAAGGATTTCCAATGTGGCCCATGGTCAGCTATCCACTGTCTGAAGGGTAATGAGACCCGTCATGTGGCAGAGGTTTAGAGCCTCACGTCTGGGTGGGGCCATGTTGGAGCGTCTGAGAGTTCTCTCAGAATGAGTTAAGGAAGGCTGCCTTCTCCCTTCCTTCTCAGGCTGCCTTCCTGAGGTACAGTTCCTGAGGAAAGGACAGCTCCTCTCCAGAATGACTGAAAAGTTTCTGTTCTCTCTAGCTTTTCCTACAGCGCAAGTGGTGACTGTGTCTCCTACTGATTTTCTACGTGCAAAGAAAATAGAACTGAAGTGGGTCCCTGCTCTGCGCGTGCATATGTAGATTAGATGTGCTCATGCCAAATGTGTAAAGTGCAAAGTTTCAGTTAAAGTTCCATTCCAAAGCAGGTGATCTGATGGAAGGGAAGCTGACTGCACAGCAGGGAACAACCCACTGAAGCTTACATTAATATAGAGAGGTAAGGGGCTGGAGAGATGGCTAAGTGTTGCAGAGCTTACTGCTCTTACAGAGGGGGGCTGGGTTTGGCTTCCAGCATGCACAGCAGGTGGCAGCCACCTATTACTCCACTTCTAAGGAATCTGATGCCCTCTGGCCTCCCTGAGCATCTGCATGACATGGTGCAGGTAGACTCACACAGACACACACATACAACTAAATAAAAAATATTACCAAAAAAAAAAAGAAGGGGGGGGGTAAGCTGCTGTGGTTGGACAAAGCTTAAAAATCCAGAATTGAATGCTGAAGAGAGCTGGGAAAATTAGAGAAAAAGGAGAGAGAGAGAGAGAGAGAGAGAGAGAGAGAGAGAGAGAGAGAGAGAGAGATATCATGTACACAGGCCTTTGAAAGACAAACACAAAAAGGAAGACTATTGCAGCCAAGTAGAATGAAAGGATGGTGGGACACACAGTGGTGCCGTGCACACATTGTTGTCACATATTGACACTATTAAGCAGCTTAGATGAGAGATGAAAAGAGGTGGACATGGCAACAGCTAGCCCTCATATACAGTAGGTGTTAACTGCTTGCGACGTTAAGAATAAGCTGGCCCTGCCACGAAACGTAAATGCGGCGAATCCAGCTACCACGACTGGGAATTAACCGTAGCCGATGTGTAGCAGACCGTGACTCAGAATTATGTTTCTTGGCACATTGGCAGCCACACATGTACTCAGCGGGAAGAGTCTTGATATTTTCAGCTGATGACTGAATTGGATTATGCACAGTTGATTTGATTTGCCGTGTAGTCAATTTTGCAATTAAGGATGACCGCAGAAGAAACCAGACAGTGATAAATTCACGATTTCTTAAAAGTTATGGGCTTTTGGTAGCAGGTATTCTAGACCCCCAGAAGACACAACTGTAATGGGCACATAGGACTGGCACGTGTTTCTGGGTATTTAACTGTTTGTTTATGTTTACATCTAGAGACAGCTCTGATAGATGGCAAAGAATGGCTGACGTGGTGACCTAAGATACACCACTGTGGCAGGACCCATGTTTTCTCTTGTAGAAAGTAGGATGACCAAATGTCTTGAGTCTTTTCTCTTCCTTCTTCCCTGCTTCTCATCAAAGCTGTAGCCAAAGAATGGACCTCTTTCCACGTATAGATACATTTGCTATCTCCTCCTCCCTCCAGTGAAGCAGACCAGTTATCTCGGGGGCTGAAGCCCAAAGAAGGGGAACACTTACTCAAGGACTGCATCTAGTAGACCCAGGAGGAGCGTCTCAGAAAGAAGTCAAAAGTTAGATGATCCTCTCTCAGAAGAAGAGGGGAAGACAGTCTGTGCAAATACCAGGGGTTTCAACAGAGACGAGTCTCCGTGGGGACATTTACAAAGCCGTTGAAGGGAATTAGAGAATCTCTTTCCATAGATACTTAGGGGTGTGTGTGTGCAAGAGTGCTTACTATTGCTGTGGTAAAACACCATGACCTAAAGCATCTTGGAGAGAAAAGGGTTTTTTTTTTTTTTTTTTTTTTCCATTTTATACTTTTAGCCAACAGTCCATCACAGAGGAAAGTCAAGGCACTCAAGGCAAGAACTGAAGCAGAAGCCAAGGAGGAATGCTACTCACTGGCTCGCTCTTCATGCCTTGCTCAGCCTGCTTTCTAACAGCACCCAGGACCACCAGCTTACGCGTCGCCACTCTCCAAGAGCTGGGCCCTCCATCCTCAACTATCAAGCAAGAAAATGTCCACAGGCCAATCTGGTAGGGTCATTTTCTCAACTGAGGTTCCCTGTTCCCAAATGAATCAAGTCTAGTTTGCATTAAGTTGATATAAAACTAGCCAATATGTGTATATGTGTGTGATGTGTGTGTGTATGTGTGTGTGTATGTGTGTGTGTGTGTGTGTGTGTGTGTGTGTGTATATGTATGTGTGTGGATGTGTATATATGATGTGTGTGTGTATGGTATGTGGGGGTGGTGGGGGTGGTGTGTATGTGTGTGTTGACTAGGTAGAAAACACAGAGATGTACACATGCTAGCCAAGTGCTCCAATACTGAGCTACACCCTGGCCTTGGGAATTTTTAAAAATATAATGTTTACTTAGAGCAGTGGTCCTCAACCTTCCTAATGCTGTAACCCTTTAGTATAGCTCCTCATGTTGTGGTGAACCCAACCAAAAATATTGTTGTTGTTATTATTATTATTATTATTATTATTATTATTATTATTATTATTACTATTATTATTACTACTGCTACTACTACTACTACTATTATTACTATTATTGGTTTTTCAAGACAGGGTTTCTCTGTGTCTCCTTGGCTATCCTGGACTCATTTGTAGACCAGGCTGGCCTCGAACTCACAGCAATCCACCTGCCTGCCTCCCGAATGCTGGGATTAGAGGCGTGCGCTACCACGCCTGGCTTAAAAAATTATTTTGTTGCTATTTCATAATTGTAATTTTGCTACTGTTATGAATCATTATATAAATATCTGACGTGCAGGATATCTGGTATGTGACCCCCCCAAAAAAGGTTGTGACCCACGTGTTGAAAACTGATGAATTAGAGGCAAGTGAATAGCAGTAATTGTCTCTCTCTACTTTCTTCTTGATGTCCACTACACTTCTACTCCAAAATATATTTAACAATTATATAAAATTTAACAATTAAACAATTTAAATCTCATTGGAGAAAGAGACATTTCCAAAGTGACCAAATAAAAAACTTCACAAGTAAGCAAGAACAGAACAGAATGAAAACACTTTGACACCTGTTGGTAGTTTTAGTTACAAACACAGTCTTTTGTTGGGTCACTGTGGAAAACAGGAAGATGTACTCGGAGCACCTGTGTGAGCTGGGAGAGGCAAAAGCAGGCATGCAGGACCAGAGGCAGCTCCAAGTGTGACTGTACTTTCAGATGCCTCCTCCTCCTCTCTCTCTCTTAGCTATTTTCTTGGCTTCCCAATGGTTTCTGCTCCCTTATAATCAGGTTACATATGGCGCACTGGCTTCTCATGCACCCCCTTACTCAAGACCCTTCTATTTCAGATGCCTCGTCCTTCCAGCTACAGCCCACCAGTAGATGATCGTTGAAGTTTAAATTCTGATTGGTTTGACTCACCTTTTGGGGTCAAGTTACATCAGAGGCTATTGTCTGGCCTATGTAATGGCTACTCTTTGGTGAGTTGCCCATTCCCGGTCAAATTCATAAAAGCAAATGTGAGGTGGGAGATAAAATGGGATGGTGACGATATTTCTCATTAGAAAGGGTTTGGGGTGTTGATATGCTCTGATTATCGGCTCTATTAAATAATGACAACTAGCAAAGGTGCATTCAGACTGTAGCTTGAGGACAGGTTCTTTTTGTTTGTTTCATTTTTAACAAATTTTTATTCATTCAATCACTGACTCATTTGGTTGTGAACCCTACGACAAAAGATTTGAAGAGATGTGGTGGTAGTCTGTACTTAACATATGATGAGCAAATACTTGGTAAGATGCAGGCAAAGGGAAAGAAGAATGGGGGAAAAAGAGAAAATTTGCATATATAACATATTACCACCCAACCTTGGAAAATTATTAAAGGTAAGTACTATGGTCTAGTTGTATCTCACAAAGATGTATGTTCCCAGGTGTAATGGTATCACAAAGTAGATTCTTTAGGGGGGTAATTTGATCATGAGGACAGAGTTCTCATAAATGCAATTGGTGTTACCATGGAGGATTCTCCAGGATCCTGTGTGCCCCGTGCCCTGAGAGGATGCTCAAGAAACCATCCTCTTTGAAGGAGAGAAGGATGCCTCGCCAGATACTGCATCTCTACGCTTGGGAACGGGCTGCCACAATTCTCTTTTGTTTATAAATTATTTATCCTAAAGTATAAAGTTTGTTGGAGCAGTGCGTAGAAAAAAAAAATGTCATTTACGGTAGGACAGGTCATAAGGCAACCCTGGGGAAAGCTGTCCCTCAATAGGGACTCTTCTGTGGATAGCCTCCAGAGGGAAGGAGAATATAGATTGTATTTCAAGGCTTCTTTTGTTCATAACGATGGTCAAGATTTAAGACTGGAGCAGGAAACGATCATTAAGAAGGCAACATTTTATGTCACTAAACCCATAAATTCCTCACCTCTTGTTTATTGTGCATGGTAAGGGTGGGGCTCACAGGAAGGCTGGCTCAGTGATTTTTCTGCTTTCTTGGTTTTTGCTGGTAGCATTTCTGATATCCTCAGATCTTCTGAGGCTCTTGATTTTATATATATATATATATATATGTGTGTGTGTGTATGTGTGTGTGTGTGTGTGTGTACATATACATATATATATTCTATATGATTATGCATATATATTCTTTCTTTTGATGCAGCAGCAGCAAAAAAAAAAAAAAAAGTCCTTAGAACTTGCTTCTAAGGTCCTTGGTTCTGGTCCACAACAATAGAAAATCCCTACTGAAGAGAAGTGGACAGGCTGTGCTGGATAATGTGCCCTGGCGACATGATAAAAGCAGTATAGATTCCTCAGAATCATTATTCTATTTAAAGGATAGGTGTTGTTCAGTACCTAGTGAATGGCTGCCACATTATAAATACCATGAAAAGCATGTATGTGCTGGGACATTTGTGAAGAAGAGACTGGTGTGTACAGGAGATAGCTGACTTGATACTTCTGTGGGAAAAGGGATGCTTCGTGCTTTAACTGCTGCAGAGAAGAATGCTGAGTGGATTGTCAAGATGGCGATCCTGAAAACCATTTACAATATTCAATTAACCATAATTAAAGCACTCGGTAGGAAGCTCCTCGCTGACTTGCTAAATAGCAAAAATTGGTACTTGGCATTCCCAGTGGATGAGAGAAAAGATAATAAGTACCCCAAATGTAAAGAAAATCGAAATGAAACCAATTATGGCCAAATTATATTACACACATAGAAGCACAAGTTGAATCAAGAATATTTAAGTTTTCAACAAGAAATATTAAAAAGAGATATAATAACATTTTAACTATTAATTGATCATCTAATCTAGTTTAGTTCATGCAAAGAAACTGGTTTATAAGCCTTTACATTTCACATAGGTTGACAAGGGACCTTGGTCTATTAAAATGCTGTGCATTTGGAATAGCTAGGAAAGCCTAATTTTCTGTTAATATAGTTAATAATGAACCATAATTGATTCTATTACCAATAGCCTTATTAAAAAGGCAGTTAGCTAGTCATTTAGTCCATCTTTCCACAGTCATATATTCACAAAATATTGATGCTAATTTGATTTACTATATTTAACTTTTGCAATTTTAAACTATTCTGTATTAACTGATTTTTATAACATTTGAAACTTTACAATTTTTCTTTACAGTTTTTTTTCCTCAACTATTCTTTTCATTTCCTTCATCAATTTCTCCTCCTCCATATCCTGGAAATTGTACAATAAACTCTGGACGTATAATGATCCCCCAATATTGAATTAAGCTATAGGTCATGGGTTGACTTGATATGCGTGTAATGTGGTTATATGTAAAGCACAGCCCTCCTGATGTGCATCACCTGATCTAACCTGTCTCTTAGTAGATGAAAAGACGTAAGATGGCATTTCAAATGCACTAATATTTAAGTCTAAAGGTGTAACGCAGGCTGACTTCTGGCAAAGGGAAATCCATGATCTCATTATCCAATGTTATCATATAAGCTTTAGTAAAGTGTCCATTTTAAAGACTCAAGTCTATTCTTCATATCAACGCCCTTAAATTGGTGCTTTCAAAATTTTTGTATATTTGAATAAAGCCTTCATTTTTATTGCCAGAAAGCCCAACTGGCTTTAAATGAGAACAACTTTGAAAAGGCACAAATCAGATATAAACACTTATGCACATCTATAGAAACATGTATATGCATAAAAGTAACCATGCATTTACCCATATGCATACATTTAAAAATTATGACCATATGCTAACTAATTTAAGGACTCCATAATAGTGTGGATATATTTTACTTTATTTGGTGAACCTTATATTGTTCTTAATGTTTAGTCTACTCAGTTTGCTCATACATAATCTTTATATATCAAGAGTTCCTGTGAGATGAGTTTCTGCATATATATATTTACACACGCGCGTGCACACACACACATCACACACACAGCTTTGCCCCAGGAAAGGTGGGATTGTTTTCTTCATTAACATGGGAAGTGTATGAAGGCATCAAATAACTATTCAGGACAGTTCTGTGTTCCTTGTCTGAAAGATGCAAGGAGACACTAACTGCACTTTGTATTTTTGATACTAGTTATGTTGAAAATGCTTCTGTGTGTCATTTCTCCCTTTCTAAATTCCCAGATCATGTCTGTCATCCATTTTTAGGCAGCAAGGATGCCAACCTTCTGCAAGTATTTCTTCTACTGTCTTTTAACTTATTGCACTTGTGGAGCTATTTTTGAATGCTTGTTTTTTTTTTAATATAAGTACTTGAAACAATTTTGACAAGTTTTTTTAAATCCATTTGAAAAACTGAGGGGTATTTTGTCTAATAGTTTTGTAAATGGCTCTCATTTTCAGCTGGGCTCAGAAATATCTCGCGGGCGCGCGCGCGCACGTGCGCACGTGCGTTCTTCCAATAATTGAAAAGCACTAAGCATCCAGGTGTTGTTGTTGAAAGCCTTTAATCCCAGCACTCAGGAGGCAGAGGCAGGCGGAAAGATCTCTGTGAGTTGGAGGCCAGCCTGGTCTACAGAATGAATTCCACAGTCAGCACTACACAGAGAAAAGCCAAAAACAAACAAACAAATGAGATTTTAAAAAGCACTAAGCAGCCATTGCCGGGATACCGCTGTCAGACTTGTGAGAAACAAGACAACAGCCACTCAAGGCTAACCATGGGTGAGCAGCAACAGATGGGGCAGCAAGAACTTTGGAGGCCAGTCTTAAAACCGCGGTTGTTGAGTGGGCATCGTGGGCAGGGGGGCGTGTCTGTTAGTGAGCTAATGGGTTTGCTTCAGTGGCAGGACTATCCTCATTGTTGTTAGATAGCATCGCGTGCCACCTTGAATTACATCCGGTGCCTCCATTAGAGAATATGTTTATTAGTTCCAACAATGTACTCTGGTTTGGAGCAGAGTTGTATTGACTTAGCCCTACTACACCTGGACATCCAGATACATTCTTCACACATATAAAAGCAGTGGCCTGAGCTAACTTACCTCACCAGGGAGAGCGCCTGTCTGCTGACCTCTACGATTTCCATCAGAATCATAGTTTGCCAAGGTGTAAGCTGACCTCATCCTTTAAAGGCGCGTGCTTAGCCAGCTGGCAAGCTGTTTGCCACCGCTCTCCCCAGGCAATCAGCCAACAGCCCAGTGCTCCAAGCAACCTTCTTTCCCACTGCAACATTCAGTTGACTTTATTTTTGAGGTGTTAGCCGCATTCTGCTAATTGGGATGCTTTTCAAAGACTTTCCGAACTTGAGAGGCAACTGCTCGCTGATCAATTTCTAGTGAAAGGATATAGTCCTGTCACATGCTTTCAGCTAGGAGTGTAGAAGAAGACTGAAGATGATTTTTTTCCCACCTTACCTAGCTCAGTGCAGCAGAAATGAGGCACAGAAACTGTCAGTCATTTCTAAGGATGACAAGTTTTCACTGCTTGACAATGCGCAATATAAAATCCCAGCTATTGGATGATACACCCATCCCTCCATATGAAGGTATACATTGAACTGCAGCAGGGTTCGGGCTTTGCTTTGGCATGATAATTGAGGAACACAGCTCACTCATCAAGATTGGTTGGCCGCCCTGTTTTCATATTATCCAGACGGAAGCCCTGAACCACAACTTCAATGCTTAGAGATGGGGACACTTTCCACTCCAGGGTGAATTGCAAATATGTCTGTCATAGCACACAAGATCTGCCTGCTTTTCTGCAGCCAGGTGACCTCAGATGAAACATTTACAGGTTTATCACTGATGATTTTTTATTCATAGATGAGAGTCCAAATAGACAATTTCCAGTCTCTAAAATTCTATGTTTTGAAGTCTTAAGTTAAAAGCCCACATTGGTCATTTATAATCATGAGTTGAGTACACCCAACTTAAAAAAAAACAATATTTTCAAAACTATCGGCATGTTTGTGAGCATTACATTCTGCAACTGGGGGACTAATCATAGTAAAAATACCCAGTGGGCAGGTGCATGAGAGCCAGAGTGAGGCAAGGCTTGGAAAATTGGATACAGCCCCTCTAAGGCAAACTCCATAGCATCTTTTTAGACATATAAAATTGGGTTATATGGGGGGGAAATGGCATTTGGTGAGAAACTTGAGCCAACACAGAAAATTCAGATATTTGATGACTTCCTGAACCCAATGCCTGGAGACAAGAGAAGCACTTTGTCTGTGATCCATGTTGGGATGTTGACTCATCCCATCCACAGACACCACTAACCACTTACTCTGTGTTATGCACCCTGGTGTTATGTACTCTGTGTTCTGTGACGACACAGAACATCCAGGGATGTGCTGGTACAGTCGTTTCCATATGGGTTTTAACTAAGCAGTTTCAATAACAAAAGAAGTACATGCGTGTGCTCGTATGTGGTACATGCATGCAAGTAAATGTGTGTGTGTAGGTATGCACACCCACACGTCTGTATGCAGAGCCCAGGGGTCACGTATGCTGTTCCTCTCTACCACTCTGTACTTTATTCCATTTTGACAGAATCCCTCCTGAGCCTGGAGCTCAGTGATTGGCCTTGGGGATGATGAGCGAGCTCCTGGGACCTGCCCGTCTCTGCCTACCGGCTCTGCGGCTATGGATTGTACCTCTGTGAACAGCCTTCTCTGTCAGTTGGCTGCTGGAGATCTCACTGGGCCATCTCCCCAGTGCCTTACATAAATTACATATAAAATATTGAAGTCATAGACGAAGACAAAGAATTAAAAAAAAAATCTCGCCTATGTTTACAGACTTTGACAGCAGCGTGTCCTCTAGCACACGGAATGAAAGATATAAATTTGGATGAACACAGAAGCAATCACTGATTAGCTCAGAGCAACATTTAAATTGATCTTCTCGGTGGAAAAGCATTAGAGAATGCAATCTGAAGAACACCTGTTTAGGTGTGCTAGCGTCACCAGTTAGCTTCTTCAGGGGATGGGGAGTTTTCGACAGCCTTCTTTCCAATAAGAGGCAACGGAGCTTAGCATTTTTATGACTGTCATCAACAACATTTACCAGGGCTACAGGAAAATATTCACACCCACCTCTTAATCTTGAAGAGGAGGCAGCTCCCTTAAGTCACTCACTTAATTAGCCAGGGCTCAGGGCAGAGCCTCGCTGATGCTCTGAAGGATTCTGTGTGTTTGATGGTTTCCCACAGCTCCCCCCCCCCCCTTTAAAGCAATCTGGGCTCTAGACCTTCCAGTTAGTGAGAATCCAGTCAGCGAGGAAAAAAAAAATTCCTTCTGAGTCATGTGACAGGAGGAGCAGGTGGTAAATGTGATTGGTGCAGAGGTGGGAGCCGTAAGCCTACTGACCCCATAAGGCTTTAATCTAAAGTGCCTCATGCTCCTCACACTGGCTTAGTCTGAAGGGACTCAGGCTGGCATGGCACAAGTCCAGAGGGGCAGCATTAAAAGAGACAGTGGTGAACTGGCCAGTGAGATGGTGTGGCTCACTCCTTGCTGCCCCCTCCTTAGACACTTTTTTTATTCTAATAACAGTACATCCAACTTTTATTGAGCACTGACTGCATACAAGATGCCATGAATTTTATGTGCAAAGCCTCGCTAATTTCTTGTGACCCTCTTCTATGACCTTGGTAATAGTAATGTGCCCCTTTAATGACAGTGAAACGACCATACAATAAACTCATTATCTCAGTTGGAATGCTTTTGAGACAGAAAGGAGGCACTTGATACTAATGCCAATGAGACAGTAGCTATAAGCCAAATCTGACTGCGGTCAGCCCGAGTGCGTGGCCACTCTACAGATCTCTGGTACAATGTCAGCTTGCCCAAGACCTGGCTGAGCCAAGCGATCTGGCAGTGTCCACCGCAGCAGGTTTCCATTGGACAATTGGTTTTCTCTTTGTGCCAGGCCTTTCTGAGCATTCACGTCTTTATCTTTAAAATGTAGGTGATGAAATCTACTTCACACAGATATGTAAAGATGAAGTGGGGGCAAAGTACCTAAACCGTGGGGGAGGAGCTCTGAGTGACAGTCACTTGATAAAGCTGTTTCTTGGCCCCAGCTTCCTTCTTGGTGACCTCCATAAAAACCTCACATTCACCAGCCCTTAGTGGCCTTCTTTATGGAAGAATAGAGTTGGTTTAGGTGGCAACAGTCCCTTGAACTGACTTTTTTCCTCCTGATTCCTCTGGTATGTTCACACATGTATATGGGGAAATTTTCTTTAAAAGAAATTTGTCCCTCATCTACTTACTTTTACTTTGAGTGCTTTCTTCAGAAACTGCCAATAATGGTCCTGGGGTAGCTGTGCCCCCCATGTCCCTTTGTTCCTTTGCCTTGTGCTTACACAGAAGGTCCTCACGTGAACTTTCTTCCATCTGAAGCAGAAATACTATGAAGCAAGCTGATCTGATGGTCACAGAATCCCTTTTGGATTTGACTGGGTAGAAGTTTTTTCCCTTGTCACTTCATTCCTGTTGTCAAGTCCTGTCCTGGGGACATGACATGTCTAGATACACAAACAAGCAAGCAAAAGCCAGAATCCACATCCAAAGCTTACTCTTTAATGCCATTGGCTGTGTGGCTTTTTCTGGAAAAACTTAAAATAACGAACAGTAAGGTCACTGGGAGGCAAAGAAAAAAATATGTGCCCGAGTCAAGCCTGGAGACCCAGTGAGTTTATTGGGCTATTTACAGGAACATGGACAATTCCAAGGCAGCTACAGGACCTGGAAGTCCCTGGGCAAGCTATGGCAGTTACAGCCCCAAAGACTCTTTCCTGTGGCACTGGCCACTTAAGAAAAACTGGACCACTCATGTCTTCCTTGTGCAGTATGCAGACGGCCATACTACAGAAGTGTTGTTCCTCCCCACAAGTTGTTTATAATCCCCATGAGCCAAGGAGCTTTGTGAGCCTCCTCTTTCTCCTAGGGGAGAACGTTAATAGTCCTGATCTTGTGTCAGCCTCCTGGAGATAGATACAGTTGCTCTGATTTAAGGTTGTAAAGATCATCTCCAGCCCAGAGGCAAAGCTACGTTGACACTGCCATAATGACTATTTTTTCCCCTGAAAAACAAATATCAACTCTGGCATGAAATACATTAATAAACAAAAGGCAATAGAAATTGAAACAGGCACACAGGACCTACGCACCAACATGGTTCCATGTGCCTGTCGCTAAGCGTCACGGGACTGTAGCCTAAGAACAGCACGGATGACTGGCTTGCATTGTCAATCTGTTATTGCCAAGCTATAAACTGAGTACCTACTGTGTTATATACTGGGCACTGTGCTGGGCTGTGAAGGCTGGGGAGGGGAGGGGGGGATATCCCAAACAGACAAGGTCCCCACCTTCATGGACATCCATTCACTGTGGCAGTGAGGAATGGTAAACTAAATCACTCACAAATTTATGTCGGACCTTAACCCTGAGTCCAGCCAGCAGGGAGTTGGTGCCCCCAGAGAGGTTTGGCCTAGTTAGGGCAGCTGGGCACAGTCTCCCTGAGGAAGTGGTATAGCTCCAGTCCAGACAGGAAGGATGAGCTGGCGTGTTCCAGACAGAGGAAGCATCTTGTGTAAAGGCCTGGGCTGGAGGGAAGCTCCTAAGTCTGAAGAAACGAAAGGTCAGAGAGTCTGGAGTCAACGGGTACAAGATGGCCCTGGGAGAAGAAGTCAGACCAGGATTTTGTGTATCCTTGGAGGCCTTTTAAAGGACTTGGGCTGTTTCCAAAGGCCACCTGCAAACCCTTTGCAAACATTGGCAGAGGGAAAGTGCTAGAAGCAGGGTTGATACTTAAATGGCCACTTTAGGAAAATGGATTTTGAGGAGAAAAAAAAAAAAAAAAAAAAAAAAAAAGAATAGAGAAGAGACTATAAGGTCAGCCACAAAGGACTTGACTAGCAAGTACTAAGCCCTGGGTTCCTGGTCCAGCAACAAAGAAGGAAGGAAGGAAGGAGGAAGGAAAGAAGGATGGAAGGAAGGAACAGATGTTACCACAAACCAGGTATTCTTTGGTGATCTTTACATGGACAATCTCATCTAAATCCTCACACACCCCTGTGGGGCGACATGTTGTCATCTTGATTTCTCTACTAAAGAGGAGGCTGAGACACTGACCAATGAAGCCTGCGCTGGCACACTAGAATGACAGAGGGGCACACACTTCCTCATCATGCCATGGGGTCGTCCTAACCCACTAGTCAGGAGGGTGTCCAGGTGGTGGCCTCAACAGATCCGGAAGCTCTCGAATTGGAAGAACTGACAAGGCTGGATCCCTGGGTGGAGTTTGGGGGAAGAGTCTGGGATTCTGTGGTGGTGGGTGGGATGGGGCCACAGCATCCAGAGCTAGCTGTGAGGTGGGAAGTATGGGTCTTCCTCACAGGTCTGGCCTTCCCCCTCAGGCTCTCAGGCTCTCTTTTTGTTGAGAATTGCATGAGAGGCACTGGGCACTGCCTACATCAGTTCTCTTGTCTTGAAAACTAACCCTAGGCATTTCTCTGCCTGTTTTATTTATTTGTTCAACTAGATGTTTAATTTTCCCAGTTTCTAGAGGTTTCGCTTGTACGCTGACTGTATTTTCTAGAAATTTCTGGCTGCAGACCGCTTAGATTGCATGCATATTGACTCTCCTCATTGGTCTCTCAAAACTAACCTGAACAGTCAGTCAGCCATCATTTTTGATTTCCAAACACCCCCTCTTGTGCCAAGTGACATTTTTAATTCTAACCCTGGTTGAAGTGACAGTGGGAATGTATATATCACTTTATTTCAACAGTGCATTTTAGGTATCTACATGCTAAAATGGTCTTACACAATAAAGAATGTTCTTGTCTCTAGCTGCCATTGAGATGAAGCTTTAAAATACCCAGTTTTGGCTGAACGTGGTGGTGCAAACTTTGCATCCTAGCACTTGGGAGGCTGAGGCAGGTGGGTCCCTGAGTTTGAGATTAGCTTGGTCTACAGAGCTCATTCTAGGACAGCCAGGGCTACACAGGGAAACCCTGTTTTGAAAAAAAATATATTATTGTTATTTTTCTACAATAAACTTGTTTCAAAATAAATGTTTGGAAAACATGCCTGAGAACAATCTTCTAGGGAAGGGATAAATGACAGAGCCTTGAGAGGGGCCAGGGTCAGGTAGGGGTGCTCCAAAGAGCGAAGTATTTGCTGGGCAAGCATGAAGACTGAACAACTTATACACACACACACACACACACACACACACACACACACACACACACACACACACAAAGACAGACCCAGGAGTGTGTGTCTGTAAATCCCAGTGTAACCATGCTTTTTGGCTACCTGACTGGGTCCTTATATGTACCATCCTTTCCCACCCCAATATCTTCCAATACTATGTAGACCAGATGGAAAGACAGAGGGAAAGGGCATGTAGATCGCTTTAGACTACTTCCTGCTGGTTAGGGGTGTTGAGTTCCTTGGGGCAAATTTGATCTTCACTGACATGATATTCAATATCTTCTCTTTGTGGATTACTGCTTGACAAACTGCAACCAACAGCAAATAACTGCAGTCAGCCGATAACAACAGCAATAACAGCAGGGGAGCAGCAGCCTCTCTTTGGAACAGCTCTGCCCGTCTCAGGGCCCTGATATTTATCTCCTCTGAAAAGTTCCCAGAATTCCAACTGTCACACTCGCAGAAACTATCTGTAACTGGCAAAACCACACCCCTGTATGAGAGCACAAGGCAAATCATAGTCACCTTCTGCGAAGCAGCTGTGGACAACCTGAAGCAGCCCCATAGCCCACACCTGGGATTAAGACAAACATAGTTATAATAACAAATTGGGTTTTTAAGGAGACCAAAATTTTTACTACACCTCGGTGCTGGGGAGGTTGAACCAAATGGATCCCTGGAACTCACTGACCAGCCAGTCTCACTGACTCTCTAAGTTCCAGGTTGAGTAAGAGATCTTTTTTAATAATGATAATGATACGACTACTAATAATAATTTATTATCATCGTCATCATGTGGAGAGCAATTGAGGAAGACACCTGACGTTGTTTTCTGGACTCCATATGCAATGCACACACACAAGCATCTGCCCTCGAATGCGTATATACCCACAGGACCATGTATATAAACCAGAAATACAAATGGTAAAAATTTAAGAAAAGAAGAAGGGCTGAGGATGGCTCAGCAGTTTAAGAGCAGTGATTGTTCTTCCAGAGGACTGAGGTTCACTTCCTAGCACCCACACTCATAGCTGTCTTTAACTCCAGTTCCAGGGGATCCAACACCTTCTCCTCGCCTCCACAGACACCAGGCATGTACACGGTGCACAGACATACACGCACACAAAATACCTATACGCATTAATTAATTATTTAATTAAAAGAAAGAAAGAACAAAAAGAACACATTACCAATCAAACAACTGGGTTGCAAAGCTCAATTTGGCAGAACTATTTTCTGACACATTTTCAAGAGTAAAGATACACACGAAGTTTGAGAGAGACACAAGTATGGGAGTGTAACTCAGTGCAAGTTAGCATGTGTAAGACCCCCAAGTTATATCTCTAGCGCGTGCGCACGCGCGTGTGTACACACACACACACACACACACACACACACACACACACACACACACACACACACCCAGACCTGCATTGGCTAGAGAGTATATACAGTCCTTGCTACTTGGAGCATGTGGTAGGAGTATCACTTGAACATGGCAGTTCAAGGCCAGCCTGTCCCCAAAAGAAGACAAATAACAATAAAAAGATAAAGTTATGTACCATTGCAACATTCTTTACATTTAAAAAAAATATCAAGCACATCAGGGGAGCGCTAACAAGTTAGCTGGGATTGCAGCTCTCCTTTTTGGGGTCACCTTGGCCAATGTTTTCTCTGAATGAGCTCGCAAAGGCAGTGCTGCGAAAGTTGGGAGCTGGCCTTGTGACACTCCAGTCTTACAATGATTACGTGGTGTTTGCCACACGACTAGGACCATGATGGTGGCATGTGCTATCCCAGGAGAGTGTAAGCTTTGTCTGAAATTTCAGACTTGGGGAGGAGTCAGAACTAAAGAAGCAGTTCATTACAGGACCATGGCTGTTGGGATAAAGTGCAGGTTCTCCGGGCTGTGAGAAGAGGATCTAGCTGCAAGCAGGGTGTGTGGGGCAGGTGTTGATCGTGTCAGAGGTACAGGAGAGACACTGCAGACAGTGGGAGCAGAGGGAAAGAAAGAACATAAGGTGTTAACAATGTAAACAGCAGGCCTGGATCTGGGACAGGGCACACAAGATTTCATAACCACATTAAGATATTTGGGCTTTTTATCCTGACAGCTGGATTGAAAGAGGAGCATGTAGAGCTGACTGATTGAGGAGGAAAAAAGACTGGAAGCACAGGCTCAGGGCTGGAGAAGGGACAGAGAAAATGGTGGCTGGCACTGGGAGAGCAGCTGAGAGATCAGCTTCAAATGTCAAGCAGAAGGTCAGCTGGGCGAAAGCAAGGCGAGGGGGACATGAGAGGATGCCTCTCAGGTCTGGCTTGGTGAACTTGGTGGATAATGAAGCCATCTACTGAAAGACACAACATGGGGATTAACAGGCTTCAGGCATGCTGGGGCTAAAGTACCCGGGACTGGTACATGGTTATTTAGCTAGAGAGTCTGGACTCAAATGTGTATACTGTGTATATATATGATTTGTATAGTTGGAATCCAAAATGGAATCATACTAATTTATAAATATTTTGTTATTTATAAACAATAGACCTAACCATTCAAGCATGGATGAAAGGTACAACTTCATCGTCCTACCACCCAAGAGTGGTGGTCCATAATATTTTGTGTTGAGGAATATGCTTCCTGAAAGTCCTTGTGTGTGTGTGTGTGTGTGTGTGTGTGTGTGTGTGTGTGTGTGTGTAGTAATAGTAGCTGTTGTTGTTATTGCTGCTGCTGTTTGCTTCATTCATTACAGAGGGTGTGTGTGTGTGTGTGTGTGTGTGTGTGTGTGTGTGTTGTGGCCAGTCAGAAATGAAAAGAAGAAAAAAGAATGTATACCCTGTCGGGCAGTGGTGACATACTCCTTTAATCCCAGCACTCTGGGAAGCAGTTCTCTGTGAGATCAGCCTGGTCTACAGAGTGAGTTCCAGGACAGCCAAGGCTACGCAGAGAAACCCTGTCTCAAAAAAACCAAAGAAAGAAGAGGAGGAGGAAGAGGAGGGAGAGGAGGAGAAGGAGGAGAGGGAGATGGAGACGAAGACAGAGAGGGAGAAGGAGGGGGGAGGAGGAGGAGGTAGAGGAGGAGGAGGAGGAGGAGGAGGAGGAGGAGGAGGAGAAGAAGAAGAAACATCCAAATTAGAGAGAATCATAATTTTATTTAAAAAGGTGACTCTGGGTAGGATATTCCAATGCTGGGTTAAAGGTCACCAACCTTTAGTTAATTAGTCCCACAGTCCCCTTTCCCCTCCCAATTGTCCCCATTTATACTCCTTGCACTTTTGGGCTTTGCTGCTATGTGGTCCCACCAAAGTCATGTCTTAAGGGGGAAAGGCATTTACCTTGCTTGGAGACAGGCTTCACCCACTCCATTAAGAATCCTGGCTCTGCCACTTATGAACTGAGTGACACAGGCAAACGATTCGATGTTTCTGAGTCTCAGTTGTTCATCTTTGAAGTAAGAAAAATGCAACCCAAGGTGCAGGCTTTTGAGAGGCCTATAAGGATGTGCTATGCAAGGGGTGAAATGGCTGGATTCTAATTTTCCTCCCGCGACTTCCCAGATGGATGGCTTCATGTTGGTACCTAATTTATATGTGTCTTATCTGTGCTCCTACATACATAGATGACAATAATAATAAAACATTATAGGGTCAGGGGATAAGGATGCCAGATGTAGTCTTTTAAAGTTAAAGGAGCTGCTTGGAGCATCCCTAGCAGTTACGTAGCATGTCGTCAGTGCTCAATAATTGCTGTTATTAGCATTAAACACCCTGTGTACAGTGCCTGGGACATGTCAAGAAGCTATATTTGTTGCTATTTACAGTGTGTAGTGTGGAGATCTCTAAGTAGTTATATTTTTTGACAAATCTTCGATTCTTTCAGCTAACTTCACAGATAAACAAATTTACTTTTTTTTTTTTTTTTTTTTTTTTGATTTTTCAAGACAGGGTTTCTCTGTGTAGCCTTGGCTGTCCTGGACTCACTTTGTAGACCAGGCTGGCCTTGAACTCACAGTAATCTGCCTGCCTCTGCCTCTGGAGTGCTGGGATTAAAGGCTGGGCTACCACGCCTGGCTCAAGTTTACAATTTTTAAATGCTTTGTTAAAATGGAACATATTGTAGCCAAGTGCAGGCATCATAAGTATACATTTAACCACATTTAACTTTGTTTCTAAGTGATTTGAAGAGCAAGATGCTTTCTCTGATGAGTCTGTCAGCCAAAGGAAGGAGGCTCATGTATCTAATTATAAGATAGCTTTACTCTCAGGATAACAGGGTGCACTGAAGGGACACAACTTTTGCCAATAAACAGTGTGTATGTCACTCATGCGGTTAGCCACTATCTGAACACACTCTGAAGAGTCCTTGGCCTCACTGGGCCCTGCAGTGTTCCCAAGCAGAATGACACTTTTGTTACAGACTCTTTGTTTGGTACCTCCAGCACTCCCCGTTTGGAATCTTAAGTTTTTTCCTCCTTAGTCAATTACTTATTAAAAAAAATTCAACTGCTCCTTTGTGTGCATGCAACGTCTGTGTTTATGTGTGCACAATGTGCATGTAAACACTGTATGTGAAATGTGTATGATCATGTGTGTATACAATGTATGTGTTCAATGTGTGTGTGTGTGCATCCAATGTGCATATGACAATTTGTTGTGACAATGTGTGTGTATAAGACATGTATACACAATGTGTGTGCACAACATGTATATATACAATGTTGTGCAATGTGTATACACAGTGTGTACTGTGTGTATGTGTACAAAGTATGTGTTTACAATGTTTGTGTGTGTGCATACAAGAGAACATGTGTACAGTATGTGAGGAGCACATGCATGCATGGAGGCAGAGGACTACTTTGTGGAGTTAGCTCTCTCCTTCTACCTAGGGATCCAACGCCTTAGTCAAAAGCAGGTGCCTTTGCTCACAGAACTATCTCACTGACCTTTAACTGCTTGACCTTCCTTCCTTCCTTCCAGAAAGAGTTTGACAAATATTTTGCATCTGAGTGAAGCAAAAACACCAAGAACTCCTGACTTTTAGGAGTAAAGGCATGTGTGCGTACACCCTCATGCTATGTGCATTTTCTCTTTTAGTCTTTATACTTTAAAAAAATCTTTTGAAATTCACAATTTTACTATTGTTATAAAGAAATGGGCTCAGAGATAACCAACAATCTGTGTAGAGGCTCATGAATTTGAACCAAACTATCAGGCTCCAGACTTGGACTCTTTCATCTACACACAATAACTTTTTTATTTCTTTTCTTCTTCTTCTTCTTCTTCTTCTTCTTCTTCTTCTTCTTCTTCTTCTTCTTCTTCTTCTTCTTCTTCTTCTTCAAGACAGGATTCTCTGTGTAGCTCTGGCTGTCCTGAACTCGCTTTGTAGAGCAGGCTGGCCTCGAACTCACAGAGATCCTCCTGCCTCTGCCTCCCAAGTGCTAGGATTACAGGAGTGTGCCACCATGCCCATCCTACAATAACTTTTTTCAGTTGGAACACAAATAATGAATAATAGCTTCAAGGATCTGTTGGAACATGGAGATACACACACACACACACACACACATTTGTGAGGGAATTTTCTTTCGCTGAAACTGTATAAAACATAGACTATTTATTGGAAGACAGGTCATGTTGAATTAGTAGAAAGTAAGAAATTTCACTGTTGTGTCATTGTTGTTGAAACAGGGTGTTGATTTTTGCCTGGATCATCTTGCCCCAGTCTCCCAAGTGTTGAGTTATAAGTATTACCACCATACTTGGCTTGAACGTATGGAATTAGGCTCCTAATAGGGTAGATATTTCCCCCTAATGCCTTACGTGTAGATTTCAAAATGGCTTCCCACCCACTCTTTCATTTTGTGCTTGTTACAAGCCTTCTAACTAAGTGGAATTGGTGTTATCAATCTATTTTTACAGGTAAGGAAATGAAAGGCTGATAAAGTTAAGTGCCTTGCCGATGGTCATAGAGCTATTTCATGGCAAGCCCACACTCCCTTCCTCTGCAGGGCGACCTAACAAATTCCTGCTGAATTACCAGATAATTACTGGATAAGAATAATATGTATTCTTATATTAATTATTCATATATAAGGGGTTGCCTGGAGTGCTCCAAGATGTATTTCAAGCATTCCCCTTATAATCTCATTTACGTTATTCTTCTGCGCTCCTTAGCCAGACGGCGTTTGCTAAATGAAGGAAAATTTCTGCCCAGATCCCAATCAAGTTATTATAAATTCCAAATTAATAGGGTCTAAATAAATAAGAGCTTATTATGGAGGTAAAAGCTGATAATGTTATTTGTTTCTGATATCTTCTTTTATTTCCTTCAGCCACGGTTGGGACATTTATCTGCTACATTTGCCCCTTATTTCCTCATTAGAGAGAGCGGGCAAGAGAGGCCTAGCAGGAGAGACATACGCGTGTGTGAACAGTATTAATAGCTTGAAATTACAGAAAGGGGCAAAGAGCCGTCTTTTTGGTAATTTATCATAATGTTTAGTAACAGCAATTTACAGTAATAAGATTACTAATCTCTGCTTCTCCTGGGTCTGTGTTGTATCTGCCCGTTTATGCTTTACTTACATTTTTTTTTTATTACTCCATTTGTTAAATTATTTAAACTTACAAGGCAACCTCTAACTTATTAATGGTAAGGCAGGCTTCTGAAGTGTGAGTCATACAAATAATCATTTTCTTTTTTAATCCGTACTTTTTAAGGGAAGGATATGCACCATAAAAAGGCATCTCTGGGGTTTATGGACAATATGAAGTCTGAGATTATTTACCGTCGGGGACAGGTAGCCCAGCCTGAACCCTAAGCATGGAAGGCCTTCTACAAAATAAACATCCTAAGCCGGGCGGTGGTGTCACACGCCTTTAATTCCAGCATTCCAGAGGCAGAGGCAGGTGGATCTCTGTGAGTTCGAGGCCAGCCTGTCCTACAAAGCAAGTCCAGGACAGTCAAGGATACACAGAGAAACCCTGTCTTGAAAAACCAACCAAACAAACAAAAACAAAATAAACATCCTAGAAGAGGCAGGCGGATCACTGTTCGAGGCCAGCCTGGTCTACAAGTGAGTCCAGAACAGCCAGGGCTACACAGAAAAACCCTGTCTCAAAAAAGTCCAAATAATAATAATAATAATAATAATAATAATAATAATAATAATAATAAAAATAATAATAATAATAATGTAGATGGAGATTTGCTTTTCCTGGTGGTCAGCTTCCTTATGCTTTAAAAAAAAAAATCCTAAGGGATGGAAGGATGGAGGGTCGGGAGGTAGTCCGAAAGGCTTGGTGACCTCAGAAATGTTTCTTCCATGATTAAAAAGTAATGAATGTTTTGTTGGCCAAGTGCAAGGAATAAATCCTCTTGGATTCTCTGTTCTGTCATCTCTCTCTAATCTACAAACTGGCCACAAAGGGCCCTCTGTTCCTCCTTTGCCTGCAGCCATTTCTCACGCAGACCCCTTCCTGTTGGACGTTCTGTTTCTTACTCGCAGTTGGGTTCCTCGCTTTCCTGTACAGGCCCGAGTTTGTTTGGTTTGGGGTTTCTCACATTTTCCTATTTTTGAATTGTTTCTTTCTGTAAGACAAGCTCTCCGTCTCGCTCCTTTTCTCGTGCCTCTGTCTGCTACATACCTGATGCTAATTCTCTCCTCCTTGGCTCTCACTCCTTTATCTCTGGCCCCTTATTTCCTCTTCTCCTGTTCCCATCTAGATGCCCTTTGACCAAACATCCTCTCCCTCAGCTTGCTGAAGAAACCCTCCGAGACTGCAGAGGAGAGACCGGGCTGAAAGGATGGAAGCAGTCATGGCGGGTCTGAAAGGGCACTTAGGCCAAAGACTTCCCTGTCCCCTGCGCCTGGAGCCAAGGACTGCGCCCATGCTGGCATAGAGGAGAAGGAAGGAGGAGGGAATAAAAGTGGGGGCGACACTGTTCTTTAAAAGTCACCCAGTAGGCATTTGTCAGGCGTCTCTTTAGAAAGTAGACAGTATTGAAGCTTGGAGCCTCGGGATCAGCTTCCGTTCAGCTTGACTCAGCCTGGAGGGAAGTGTAACCCCGGCTCTTGGCTCTTTCCGCTTGACCCCAAATCACCCCACTACTATGCTGGGCACCTCCCAATTAACTTCCAGCTGCTTATGGCTTGTCTCTTACCTAGGCCTCGCCCTTGGCAGTGTGCATTTTCAAACGACTTCCAAATACTACCTTCGGCTCTTTAGCTGCCACTCGGATTATACCGGGGGGGGGGGGGGGGCACAGCAGTTAACAACGTGAACGCTTTGCTTCTCTCTCTCACACTTGGGAGTCGGGTGAGGCACCATTCTAAGTTTTTAAAAGCGGGTGGGTGACCAAGCCTTTCTCAGTCACAGTTATATCAAATACTATGACCTTTCTGCCTGGTCCTCCAGACACGGGGCCGTGGAGGGGTGGAGGGTTCAGGGGTTGGGTAGTTTTTGAGGCATTATTGGGGGGGGGCAGCGGGGAACGAGGAGCACTTTCCTGCCACTTGCCATGTTGCTGTGCAAGACTGATGGCAGCGCTGACCCCATTTCTGAGCCCCATTTCTCCCTTTTCAGGCCCCTTTGTTGATTTTGAACCAGAGTCTGGGGGAAAACACCTCAGCGGTTCAGACTTTTCAAAATGCCAATAAACAGGTGCTCTTCGCACGCGCCTGTTTTGACAAATGAAGACACGTTGGAGGATGAGGTGAAGACAAGGGAAACCACTCAAGGTTTGCAACAGTTAGCCAGGCTGCTCCTTGATGTCAGTTCTCCCTTCCGCTGCCTGGCCTGGGCTCCTCTAGACAAAAGGGAGCAGAGCAGAGTCTCAGGAGCTGTGGAAAGAATGACAACAAAAGCGCAGGCCCCAGGCCTTTGTCTCACTCAGCACAAATCAAGGTCTGGCCTGTGAGAGCTGTGCACCGCCCCCACCCCCCTACTCCGGCAGCTCCAGACTGGCAGGAAGTCTTTCTTGGCAAGGGCCTTCCAGGCCACCTTCTGGCCTCTCAGCTACGATCATGATGTTGAGGGGGGGGGGGGGGGGGACACTTCTTGGTCTTTTTTTACAACATCTGCAGATTTGGTTTCTATTTCCTAGCCAAAAAAAAAAAAAAAAAAAAAAAAGGGGGGGGGGGCGCAACAACAAATACCGTGGCTAGGTGGGGCCCCAGCTTGGTTTTACCAGTTCGGTTTCCTATCTCAGCCTGTCTCCCTGGGCTCAGGACTCTCCAGGCCAGTTAAAGAGCCTGTCACCGACTTTGTCACCAACTGGTTAGAACTGGAGTCCGGTTCCTCTAGGGCACAACGTAGAGTCTAATCTATCGGGGCCTAGCCTCTGCCTTGCCACAGACAGAAGGATGTAATAGGCTCTCCACTTTCTATAGGAAGGCAACTACCAACAGGTCCTGTGTTCGCAGGAGAAAAGAAAAGAAAGTTAAAAAAAACAAAAACAAATTTTTTGTCACAACCAAGAAGCCACTAACTCCTATTATTTTGTCATGCAAAGGCCACATACTAGAATAAACAGAGATCTTCTCTCACTCTGTTTTCTCTGACCATTAAAATTCAGCTCATTAATGTCCCAGAGCATCCATAAACACAGCATCACAAACTGGGTGCATGCTTATTTAACAAAACAAGAGTGTTTGTTCCACAGGGGAGGTCCCTCAAGCTGTACTCTCTCCAAAAGCTGCAGAAAGACCTGTTTCTCACCTCCCCAGCTCTTGCTTGCCTTAGGCCTTCCTGGCTCTGGTCTGGTTCCCATCTGCACAGGGCCTCCTCCTCCCTGGCTCTGGCTCTATCCCACGTTCTCATAGACTCACTCAGTTAGGCCCCACCCTAAATGCCCCCATTTTAACTTGTGTATATCACCTGTAAAGACCTTATTTTCAAATAAGATCCTATTGGAGATATGGGACTTAGAACACATCTTCTGGGGGAGACACAATTCAGCTCCTCCCAGCAGTCTGCCTTAATTTTTTTTCCCCCCAATGTACCGAGGAAGATGCCTTCTCTGGCTTGGGGGCCTGCATGTGGGTGGGATGTCCTGGGATGACATTCAAACAGATGGCCAAGGAGAACTGCTCAACAGGATCCAGTAACCTGGCCTTTCATGGCTTCCTCTTTTCTGCTTCCCTTCTACACCCAGGCTCAAATCCCTTCCAGTTTCCCTGAACCAAGTAGAAATGCCATTTGTACTTTAAACTGTCATTTTTTTTTTTCTTGCCAAAGATGTCATTTGGCACGGGGACACATTGGATCTGCCTGTTGTTTTCTTATGTAATACCATCCCTCACCTGTCACAAAAGTGTACCCTCCCTCCCTTTCTGTGGGGTTGGAGATTGGACCTCCGGCCTTATGCATGCTTGGCAAACACTTCCATTGGGATACAATTCCTTTCCCTTACGGAAGTTGGGGGAGGTTCTGGGAAATATGTCAACACAGATAACAATTCCACACCCATCACTGTACAGTCACATGTAAGACTTAAAGTGCTATTTAAGTGTTTTTGAAATCCTGAAATGAGAAGAGCAAGATCGCTGGGTTGGGCTGTCTTAGTATTTTCCAAAGAATACCAGAGCATATTAGGGTGGATGGATATCTGGGGTTCTCCTAATTTTCTAGGAAATATTCGTAACAAACCCACGATAGAAGCCTTACGGATTAATTAATCAACCTTGATTTCCATAGTATTCCTGCTCCACAGCTCGCAGCCTCCCCAGTGAGGCCAACAGACCTGATGAACAGATGAGAAAACCAAGGAGGAGCAAAGAGAAGGGAAACCCCACAGGAGGTCCCTGGGAAGACAGGGCACAGGTCCTCGGCCAGCCTTCCGTATAGGTTAGCCGGCAGCCAGCTCTTAGCATGGATCCAGGCATAGTAGAACATGATTTCATTTACAGGTTAGGCTAGTTTTGAGAGTCTTGTTGGAGCACTCTGTTTTTCGAGTTTTATTTCCAGTTTTTCTAGTTGGGTAAGGCTAGGGAAGATAGATTTTTGGATCCACGGTGAGATTTCTCACTCATCTCACCTTGCAGCTGCAAAGGCTTCTGCGCAGGTGGGATTTCAAAGGGAAGAAAGCGAGAGGAAGCTCAGAGGAACTGGGTGAGAGATGGAGCCGAACTTTTGTTTTGCATAGATTAGACGGAAACGTTCGTACAAAGGGGAATAGGAGAACTGGATGGTTTTTCCCTACCACTTTTCTCTCCAGTTTGTAAAAAAATAAAAAATAAAAAATATCTTTTCTTTTTAACCATTCACTACCATTGCACAAAATTAAACAATAGAGAAAATGAAAGTTCCCACAGTTTTAACCCCCCACTTCTATCTAGAGGATGGCCACATTGGTAGGCTCACTGAATTTTCTTCCAGGCTTTAAAAACATTTTTTAAAAATGTATGTATTTATTTATTTGTGTGTGTCTGGAGGAGGGGGAATGCATGCCACAGTGTGCTCGGGAATGTCCAAGGACAACTTTCAGAAGTCCCCTCGTCTACAGTGTGGACCCCAGAAGTTGAACTCAAATGCTCAGCCTCGATGACAAGCACGTTTCTCCATTGAGCCATTGGTCCCCACACCCCAGTTTTCCAAGTCATCAGCGTAATGGCCGTCATCACAGTCTCTGCGCTGTGCAGCTCCCTCTTCTCCTCTGATATGGTAGGTAACAGTCTTGTACACCAAACCACAAAGAGGGAACCTATGCTTCTAAAAAACCAGCTCTGAAAACAAACATTTCTTATATAGAATCAAACTACGAGGAGACGCTAACGATACAAAGTAAGTCTTCTATAATTGATCTGTGGTCCTTCGCCCTAATGGTAAGCATCATACATAACTACCGTAACAGCTTTGGAGGAAGTTCTAGAAGGCACAGCTACTCGTATGTATCTCTCTCTATATGCACATGGGCAACATGAGCTCTGCCCTGCCCTTGGCTTTGTGCACGACATCTTGGGATGTTTAAAGAATCAGGAGAGGAAGGAGAATGAAGGGTTAGGAACAAAATACACAATTGACAGGCTTATTTCATTCATCAAGCAATATTCCATTGCTTATTTCCCACCTAGGTTCCATCTCACAGTTCCCATCACCTTTTAGCACCCTAATCTGTCCACCTGTAAGTAAGGTCAGGGTCCTCATTATCCAACCCCCAGCAGGCTTCACCTCTGAACACTCGCTGGATTGAGACCAAGCCCTCAGCACAGCCTTTGGGGGCGCTGCTTAACATAGCAGTCCTCTCCCATTATTAGAGCTACTGTTGCCATAGCGAAGTCTTTCGTTCAAGTGACTCTCGTTTTTTACTCAGCGATTGCTGCCACCGAAGTGTCGTGATGCTGGTGGTATAGGTATGCCAGTGAGAAGGCGTGAAGTGCAACCTTTAAGTGAAAAGATGAAGGTTCTCAATAAAGAAAAACTGATACACTGAGGTTGCCCAGAGCTGCAGTAAACTATTACTAACCTCTTACTGTGCCCAATGTATAAACTAAACATTTCCATAGCAAAGAAGCACATAGCAGATCTGGGGCCTTGGTGATACCGGCAGCTTCAGGGATCCACTGAGGCTCCCTCATGGAAAACAAGGGACGCCTGTAACTTGGGTGAAAACTTGAAATCAGAAAGATGGAGGAGAGCAGACAGCTCATTTCCTGGGTCTCTTCTGAGGAACACTTTTAGAAAGACAGCAAATACACGAAGAAAGACCATTCTCATTTAAACAGACGGTCCCCACAAGCAACTCTTGAGGTCCTGTCTTAGGCACACAGAAGGAAAACTAATAAAGACTGCATCTTTTAAGGCCTTCCCTCAACCCTCCCCAACTGCTCCTCTGTCTAAATCACTGCCGTTTTCTCATGCTACTTAAAAGCAAGCCCCTTTCAGAGACGATGACATCATGACAATCAGAGCTGCGTTCATTTTCTTCTGCAGACATTTTCCTTCTCGATGAGTGGCCTCCTTGTTTAAATATGGAATTCACTGATGATAAAATGGACTTTATCCAGACACAAAGCATGGGCAAATGAACTCATGGGAAGGGACCCTTGAGCCTCACACCACCCTCAAGGCTTGAAAGGACTTTCTATTTCATTAGCTTCAGATAAGCCATAATAATAAAATATAGGACACCATACAGCGATCTGAAAATCGCAAGAAGAATGCTTCGCAGTTCCTCCCAAGCCTTGTTTTCTTAACCTAGCTCCTTCCTAGGATTTATAGCCAGCCCAGTGGCTATATGGCCTCTCCTCAGGAGTCACAGTCCTTGTGTTCAGCTAGGGATTCCGTCTTTGTGTTTGCAGAACACTCTGCCATGCCTCTTACCAGTCACTGTGCGACCCTGACATTGTATGGATCTTCCCCCTAGCAAGACTGCCAACTCCACAGGTCAAGGAACATACTTGTTCATCTCCATGAAAGTACTAGTCCTCACATCTCTTGCCACTTTGTGGGCTGTCAGGAGCTGTCTATTTTGCTGTGGTATTGTTAACACTCTGGACTATACTAAGAATGACCTGGTGTTATACTGGCTTACCTATGGTGAACATGGCTGATTGCCTGGCTAGCAGCTACCACTGTTCCTCCTCACTTAATATGAAGCCCTCATTTTATTTAGAGTACGTGCTTAGGACTGCCACCTTTAACACTCTGGTATAGGGACATCATGGGTGGTAGGTCTAGCCAACCTTGTCAATTGCTTTCCTGGCTTGTGGCCCATTCCCAGCTGGTAAGGTACTAGAGCTCTGGCAAAAGGTTTTCCTTTTGCCTAGTGAGTCTACAGAGAGACTCACAAGAGGAAACTTGTTATGATGTTGCATGAGGCATCCAGAGCTATTGCAGACATCTTGCAGTGCAAAGAGGCTATTTCTACTAATGGCGGCAGAAGAGCCTTGATTGGACCTTGGGACAGAAACCACCCTGCCTGCAGACTTTTGGCATGACAGACAATCCCTAATTGCATGCAGTAGTACAGTCATCACCTTTAATAAGGATGAGGAGGGGGCTTTAGAGTTGGTTCAGTGGTTAATAGCACTTACTGCTCTTATTGCTGGGTTCAATTCCCAGCACCCACAACGAGGTTCACAATCAACTGATCCAATAACCTTGTCTGACCTCTGTGGTACCAGGCACACACATGGTACACACGCATATACACAGGCAGAACACTCATACACATAAAATAAAATAAATGGAAAAATTAATCAGTTAATTAACTAATTAATTATGAGGAGGAAACAGAGGAGAGCTAAGGGTCTTTTATCAGGAGAATTTGAGTGGAAATAAAGGTTAGAAGGAACCAGAGAATTTATTTTAGGACAGAGAAAACCTTATGGATGAACTTGGGGGTTTTAATTTTTTTTTTATTATATTGTATTACTTTGTGGTGTGTACATGTGCCTGTGTATGTGTGCCTTTGTGTGAGTGCATGCTTGTGTGTGTGTGTGTGTGTGTGTGTGTGTGTGTGTGTGTGTGTGTGTGTGTGTGGAGGAGGAGGCACACTTGCCACATTGTGCAGGTGGAGGTCAGGGGGACAACCTGTGAGAGTCTCGGTTCTTTCCTTCTACTCTGTAGGTTCTGGGGATTGAGCAAAGACCACGGGGCTTGGCAGTCTGCCCCTTTGTCTACTGAGCCACCTTACCAGGCCATGAACTTGGTTTTCAAATTTATGAAAGATTTAACTGCTAGGATATCATGAAGATATTTCTATGACTTCTAAAGACCTATGAGAAAAGGAAATAGAATTGAAGCAGTACAAACCGGCTACATTTAAAGGAGAACTTGCCTAAAAGAATGAAAAGATGAGCTGCCTAGGACGAGTCTGTCCTTTAGAAGGGCTAGGGTGAGCCTCTGAAACGTTTATTGATTCACTTGCCTAAAAGCGATGGGAAGAGCAGACAACAACTTGCAGTTGGTGGTTTTATGGTACTCTGGAGGAGAGAGGCTCCTGAAGTTTAAACGGAGGATCAGCCATAGACCTGCACAAGCATCGTTAAGCTCTAGGTTTGACCTTGCAAAGCTGGAAATACCTGTTCCGGCACTATCAAGCTGGAGCGTCGGCCTGGCATCCAGTGTATAATTTACGCTGAACACACACTGCTTTATCAGAGCTTGGCAATTAGTCACACGCCCAGAACAAGGGCATTGCATGAGAAATGTAGCCTCGGGGACGGTGGCTGATTATTTCCCGGGTGCCTATTAGCAAAGCTGATGCTAATTCCAGCCCACTTTCCCCTGTTAGGATGCAGGAGTGAGTACATATGGGATTTGGTCAGTTCCTCTGTGTCTGCTATGGAGGAGCTCTGCTTGGGACCACAGCTCCCAGGGCCAAGACCCGGACTAAGGGAAGTAGTCAAATAAATGGCATTGCAGGTTGATTTACTAGCTGTGAAATTATGGAGCTGGATCATAATTAACCCAAAACAATAGCTAACTCTCCCCCTTACAGCCAGTTTATAGAAATACTATTAGCATCCAGTCTTTGTATTACCCCAGAAGCAAATGTAAATACAGTAAAGGTGTATTGATAGCTTTAAAAATATGATCAATTTGGTTATGCTGGCACTGTGTTCCTGAGATGGACACCGGGGATTATTCTTTCTTCTAAAATTTGTAGGACAGATCTTGAAGTGTAGATGCACTGTGCTGATATGCAGCCTCCCTTCAGAAATTAACCTGCCTTCTTCTGGTACCAGGGTTTCACAGAACAGCCTCAGCTGGCTTAGGGTTAGGGTTAGGGCTAGGGGTTAAGTGTTAGGCTTACGGTTAGGTATAGGGTTAGGGTTAGGCTTATGGTTAGGTTTAGGGTTAGGGTTAGGTTTACGGTTAGGGTTAGGGTTAGGGTTAGGGTTAGGGTTAGGTTTAGGGTTAGGGTTAGGGTTAGGGTTAGGGTTAGGTTTAGGGTTAGGGTTAGGATTAGGGTTACAGTTAGGGTTAGGGTTAGGGTTAGGGTTATGGTTATGGTTATGGTTATGGTTAGGGTAGGGTTAGGGTTAGAGTTAGGGTTAGGGTTACGGTTAGGGTTACGGTTAGGGTTAGGGTTAGGGTTAGGGTTTGGCAGCTGTGATTCTGTCTCACCTCCTGCTTTTCTGTCCTTTCATGTATTTTCCCACTCCTTTCTTCCTTTTGTCTTTCATTTTTTAAAGACTGTTCTCAAACTCCCCATAAAGTGGAGGCTGACTTTGAATTTCTGACCTCCGCCCCCGTCTTTTTTGCGAGAATTACAGGGGTGCCCACGGTTTTCATCTCTGCTTTGCAACTTTCGCTGTACCCCGGCCTGACAGTTCATCACACTGGGGACCGGAAAATGTCTCTAAGTTTGGACTGACGTGTCTGGTGACAGAAGTGCTTTGCCACTCCTCTGCCTCTGGCAGCTGAAGGAATTCTGCATGCTGTTTCAGCGCCAACTAGAATGTGCTGTTCGGGCCTTCACATGGTCCCTTCGGCCTGTGAGGACTCAGTTCGGAACAGGGGGTTGGCACCTCACCTGTCGCTCTAGAACCACCGAGACCTGGGAACAAAACGTGCTCTGCCATTTGATACCACTGTATCTGAAGCAAGATAGTTCACCTCTAGGAGCCCCGGTTTTCTATAAAATGAGGCTTAACGCTGTTTATGACAGACAGCTCAAAAGACGTTTATGTATCACTCAGTGTACTTATTGAAAGTTTATCTTTTTATAACAATCAGGAACATCTGATATTTACACTCAGCCTTTAGCAATAGCCAGGTTTTGTTGTTGTTGTTTTTGTTTGGTTGTTTGGTTGTTTTTTTTTTTTTTTTTTTTTTTTTTTTTTTTTTTTTGGTTTTTCAAGACAGGGTTTCTCTGTGTAGCCTTGACTGTCCTGGACTCACTTTGTAGACCAGGCTGGCCTCGAATTCACAGTGATCCACCTGCCTCTGCCTTCCGAGTGTTGAGATTAAAAGCGTGTGCCACCACCACGCCCGGTCCAGGCATTTCCTTTTAAAGGATCTTTTCAACCCTGGAAAAATAGTTGGAGCACCTAAGGTAGTAGGGTACACAGGACAACTCAGTACCTTTTTCTTCTAGATGGACAGAGGCCAGGCCACATGCCTGTGGGGACACAGGGAAGGTTGGTGAGATAACATCTACATGGAAAATGCTGAGGTGTGCTCACCTCTGCCGGGTTGCAATAACCCTGATCCTGGGGCAAGGGCTCCTTTGTCCAGCTTTAAAGGAGAAGGTACAGCAGGTGAGAGGGAAGCCAAACACCTTACTCCCAGGCACTTGGGCTCTTAGCAACAATGGGAGCCGAGGTAGGGAGAGGACAGCAGCATCTGGGGTGCTGCTGTAACTGGCTAAGCTTTTGGGTTCAGAATGAGATCCTGGGTACGGACTTTCTGCAGAGCCATGGGAGACCATCAGCAGCCCCTGGGGCCACCTCTTTGAACTGCTGTTTCCTTTCCAGAAGACAGGATGCCTCTACCTATTGCATTCCATTCACAAGCAAGCATGTTTTGAAAACTGGAGAGTTCTGCATATTAATTAGGTGATATTTGATTTTCTTTTTTTCCTCTCACTTCTTATCTGAAAGCAAGCAAGGTTAAGAAAGAAACACTTGGCTCTATTTGCCTGGCACATGGCAGTCTAGTTGCCTTTTCACAAGGCTGAATTATAGATTATGAACACTGAGAAAAGATGGTAGGATCAGTTCTATTTTTAAGGAACAGCTTAGCCACGGCTCAGTGCTTGCAGTATGTGGAGCCACTAAACCATGCTATTATATAGAAATAGTATTAACTTTTATTTATGTAGCTCTTGGAATTTTTTTTTTTCAAAAGCCTTCCAACTCATATTCTGCCAATGTGCCATTTAGCGCCTGTGTCTCAGCTCCTGTTTCTCCCACACCTTTTAGAACAGCCACTTTTCTATTGCTGGGTTTTAGCACTCTGGCTCTGGACGCCGCCTCTGTTCTCAGGACCTTGGGAGATGCCCTGATGGTAGCCTCAGTGGCAGTGGTGATCATGCGAGCAAGCAACAAAGCTTGAGCTGTCAAGGCAGTGGGGCAGAGGACACACAGATGCGCTGTTACAGGGGAGTCAAGCGTCTCCCTGTGACCTTGGCCACCACAAGGTTTAGGAAAGACTCCCATTTTCCCCCAGAGCCTCTGCTGTGGCTCGCTGACAAGCCAGCCCCTCAATAATCTGATTGTATGCTTTCAAAATAATTCTCAGTAATGCCCCAAGAATGTCTGAACTGCTGTGTGAACTCACTGGTTTGCACATTTTTCCGCTTATTATTGAGAGCTCGGGTGGACAAGGCCCATGGCCTTGCTTTTCTGAGGACCTCCAGGCGCGCTCAAGGCAGCCTCTCAGGCTGGTGAACTTGTGTTGGCCTCTGTCTTGTTCTGATTCTTAAGCCAGGGCATACTCTTCTCTCCGTACTTGCTCTTCACAGCCAAGGTTAAAAAATGAACGCTTTGCTTGGAGTATAAAATCATGCACTAGAGAAAGGCCTGAGACTGGCTCTGAATTTTCATGGATGATCTTCATGAATTTACTGGAAGGAGGTGAGGGTAGAGATGCTGCTGCCTCCTGTGACCTGTCTGCTTGACCTCAGTGCCCGGGGAAGGTGCTCGGCAGCCTTTGATTGGGATGTCTGTTCAACAACCCCGTTTGCTTCTAGCTTATTGCTCTTAAATCCCTGAACCATCCCAGGCAGACCAGATGCAATGGGACCTTGCGCAATCCTTCCAGGGAGATCCAAGAGAGAGAAGAGAAGCCTTCATTAAAAATGAGATCGGGGGCTAGAGAGATGGCTCAGCTGTTAAAGGCTAGGCTCACAACCAGAAATACAAAAACGAGGTCTGATGCTAGAAAATTAAGCTTTTCAAAAGGCTCTGAACGGGTTTACTTGCATGTTTTTTGTTTGTTTGGTTGGTTGGTTTTTCAACCAGCCAATAATAGCCCTGTGTAAAAGCCCTGGCTGACCTGGAATCACTTTATAGACCAGGCTGACCTCCAACTCACAGTGGTCCGCTTGCCTCTGCTTATTAAAGGCGTGCACCAGTATGCCCAGCTTACTGTATGTTTTAAAGCACATGGATACACAGACTCAGGAGACACTGTTATTCCCTTTTGCTAGATGCAGCTAATTATATAGAACCATAAGAAGAACCATAGAAAACTTAGGAATGGAGGGTGAGGCCCTTGGTGGTTCCTCCTCCTAGGCCTCAGCTACATGCGTGTATTGAGCTCTGAATGCCCAAGCATGTGTGAAAGTTGGAAGCATATTAGTGTTACAGTCTTACAGCAAAGGACAAATGGCCACTCTGGCAGACAGGTTCAAATATAATTCCCAGTTTTTGCTTAATTCATTCAGTCACTTTTGTATTTATTGTTCTTGTGGTTATTTATATTACTGATTACATATGGTTGTATGCGTGTGCACATATGAGTGTGTACATTTATATGTGGAAGCCACGGTCAATGTCAGGCATCTTACACAGCCTTATTTTTGAGTGAGGCTGCCTCACTGAACCTGGAGCTCAGTGACTAGGCTAGGCTGGCTGACCAGGGAGTGCAAGGGCTCTGCCTGTCTCCAACCCCAGCTCACAGTGTAGCAGCCCTGGAGTTTCAGATGGATGCTGCCATGCTTGGCTCTTATGCAATGTCAGGGAGCCAAACTCAAGCCCTGGTGTAAGCATGGAATACGTAGTAAGTGCGTTGTCTGCTGAGTCATCCCCCTAGCCCATTCCTCAACTTAAAAAGAAGCTGTTCCTAATTAGTTTGGAAGTTGAGTATTTTCTCTAAAAATCCTTAATTCTATAAAAGGTCCTATAACCTCTGAGACCCTTGGCTTTCCTTCCTTACAAATGGTATGAATAAATTTCTTCTACCTTGTTTTGTTTTGTTTCTGTTTAGGTATTCTTATCTTGCAGGTTTGAAATATCATTATTTTTAGTCCTTTATCTTTGTATGACTTTAATTTTCTCTGTTGACACTTTATTGTCAATCAGATGTACCTGTGATATGTGTGACTGACAGTATCCGATGTCATTTGGGGCCTGATCTTTTTGTTGTTGTCCTGGCTAGTCTCTACTGGTGTCCCAACTGCCTGTGAGGCTCTGGAAGGATCCATGATCAAGCTATAGTTTTTGATGATTTTATTAAAACGATTTTTTTCTCTCTTCTTGAGACAGGGTCTCTACATAACCCTGGCTGTCCTGAAATTCACTCTTATGACCAGCCTACCTCAAACTCACAGACTCACCTCCCTCTGCCTCCCGAGTGCTAGGTTATTAATGGTGTGGGTCACCACCTCCTGCTGATTTGGGGAAAGTTTTAGGCATGATTGAAGTGGGTTCTCAGGAGATGACCACATTTGTTGTAGCAACTGTAACTTGAAACAAACTCATTTTTTTTTTCGTTTAGCTTGAGGGTTTTTGATCCCTCACAGACAGTTATAAATTTTGAGTCAAAAACTCTTGTGTAGGTTTGTCTGTGGTTCTACATTTTCAAGAGAAAAATCCCCCAACCTTTGCTCAGCTCTGTAGTGAAGATAAAAGAGTTTCCACACTAACTATCTGTGGGTAGGTGTGTAGTTAGGCTGCCCTCCCCCTATGTCTCTGCCTTTTGGGGTGCTAGCCTTACCCATTACTCTTCCTCTTAGACGTCACCGTAGTTGGGATCTGGGCATGGTCTCTTGTCCCTTCTACCACATATGCCATCATGAAGGTGATGTCATTGTCAACAGAGGTCTACCTATGCCTTCATGAAGAAGATAGCAGTCAGAACAGTTTTATATCTCAAGAGTCCTGTGTTCACAGTTTCACTTCTGGTCTTTTAAACATTCCTATCAACTCAATGACACATTTAAGACCAACTTTTGATATCTTATTCAGAATTTTCAGTTGTTTTCATTGGAGGGGCAGTCAAGGTATGTGATCTGCCGTTCTGAAGCAAATAGGAGGACTGTTATAACACTTGTTGTATTGCTATTTATGTTTGCTATATTTCATATTTTAAAAGGATAGTAACTTGAAAGCAAACAAACCTGGAAACAGTTCATTTCCATTGGAACAGACAGGTAATTCTTAGTTTAATCAAGTAAATGTTGTGAAGAATTCCCACGGAAGCTCTGTGATGTGGGCGACACCCTATATTCTTAAATATTAAAAAAAAAAAAAAATCCCACCACACAACCTTAAAAGAAAGACCATGGTGGCGCACGCCTGCAACTCCAGCACTCAGGAAGGTGGTGGCAAGAGGACCTTTCTAAGGTCCTCTTGTTTCTAGAAAACAAGTCAAGGACAGCCAAGGCTACACAGAGAAACCCTGCCTCGGAAACAAAACAAAACACGAAACAAAATGAGAGAGACTGTGGTCATACTTGGAATTTGTTCTGGAAGAGATGGAGATGTTTTCCCTTTAACAAACACTGTTGAGCAGGGTGGAGAGTACAGGTGTTCTGCCTGTCCATCCTGAGTGAGACACTAGGATTTGACCCCAAGCACCATCTGCAGCAGCAATACAACTCACTGAGTAATGTTTCTAGTAAAAGAGAGATAGATAGATAGATAGATAGAGAGGGAGAGAGAGAGAGAGAAAAGAAGAAGAAGAAGAAGAAGAAGAAGAAGAAGAAGAAGAAGAAGAGGAAAAATCTGTGGAAAATAAAATTTTGCTATCTGCTTACCAAATGACATGCATTTTTAAAACCCATTTTTGAACTTAAGTACATTAAAAACAACTGGAGTCTTTTGTGAGTAAATAAGTCAGTCTCACATCATGTTGAGTAGGGCTGCTTAGCCTGCTACAGAAGTGAGATTTGCCAGTGGCACCATCCCTATCCCAGCAAAATCCACAGGTAAAGTATTCTTTAGCTTTCACTCACACTATTGGCAAACTTGCTGTCCTTATTCCACATGCAGAAGTCAGAACCAGCCCAGCTTTCAGGTCGCTACCCGTGTGACAGGTACACACCAGCATCTCACTGTAATTCTTCAGTCACTGCTGTGTCTTTCCTCAGAGCAGCATAATATTTCATAAAAGTAAATAATCTGTATTTGAATGACTTCTCTTCTCCCAGTGTCTTATGCTCCTTTCTAGTTTTTCTTAATCTAAAAAAAAATTACACATGCATACCACATACATATATATGAATATATACATGCATACATATATTCCTTTATACAATCAAATTAAGTAGTCTGCTGCATGATGTTAGACTACCTCAGAGAAAATTGCCTCCTGTGTACTTAACTGTAGGATTGGCACAAAACCCACCCATTTCAAAGGAAGGTTTACTTTAAAAAGGATCTAAAACCCTATATTTTTAGCTTATATTTTATAATTTTACATTACTATCATTATTATTATTATTATTATTATTATTATCATCATCATCATTATTATTTTCCTACTCTTAACTATAGGGATATCTTGTTATTAGAAAAAAATACAGACACAAAATCCCAAACTTGCAAAACAAATAAAGGAGTGACTATTTACATTACAGAATTATTATTTGCTTTACAAAACGGTACCAATTTAATTCAAAAGCACCTTGACAGTGTTTGAACTATAGCTAGACTTGCAAAAATGCAACTTACAAACAGACCTTTTCCAGAATACATCCAATACACATAGGGGTATATCCAGTTGGGCATAGCTTTATGAGCCCGAGGAGATCCAGTTAATCTGCTGCTGGGTCTTTCTGAGAGGCAAAGTGTGCACAGCACAAGGAAACCCATGAAGGATTAGCACAGCTGCAATTATGTGATTGATTTTCGCCCCCCTCTTTAAAATTCTTGCTTTGTGATTATTACTATCAGAGTCTGTGCTTCAAAAGCAGGAGGCATATCCATTTCCCTTCTTTGCTTTTCAGGCTTCGCACAGCACACCGGCCAGCAGAGTGGCACACGACACACCAGCCAGCAGAGTGGCACACGACACACCAGCCAGCAGAGTGGCACACGACACATAGTGTGAATAGTCAGCATCCCACCAGCAGCATATCTGCAGATCCAGCAGTACATATTGAACCCAACCACACCCCGTGTGAAAGCCTCACAATTATGCTCTCCTCTTCAGTGTAGGAGGCTGGGAGAAGGTGGGCATGGAGGAGGGAGACTTACTCGGTTGTTGGCAAGAGAGCTGAAGGGAATGGAAACACAGCATCACCAGGAGGTGGGGGAGGTGGTCTTCTTATTCATTGGCTCTAATTCCCTCGCTAGATGCATGAAACGACAATGCTGTAGGGCTTAGAAGAAAAATTGGGGCAACTCTGGGGCAGTGGGCGGTGGAGAACATATTAATGCCAGCCTGTCTAGGCTGTTGAGTGGCAGATACGCATGCAGATACACTCTCCCAACACTTAACAAGCCCTGGTCCTAACAGAGGCTCTCTCTCACTCTTTTCTTCCAATCACTCATCTTTTCTGAGCCCTGTTCCGAAAAATACAATATGTCATTTAAAAATACTTTAGAGGTTTCTTTATTTTGCTTTGTTTTTGTTTTTGTTTTTACAGAGGTGTCCACCACAGAAGCGTGAGAAGAGAGCTTGGCATTTTCCCAGCATGTTCAGGAATCCCTGCCTGCCCATACTCTGACCATAATTAGCATGCTGCCTTCAGAATGCAAGCCTTGGGGGAAGAAAACAAGGAATAGGCCGGGTCCTCTGGCACCTCCCCTTTGGCTCTCCTCCCTCACCAGCCCTTAAGAGATGCAGGCAGCTACTAGGCTGCATGTTCTGGGCACCCCTAGAGGCCCAAGAGAGGTGCTACACCCAGGGGCTTCCATTTGTTTGCCAAGTCCTAAGTTTACAGTTTTGGGAGATAAGCTCAGTGTGGCTTTTTGTCTTGATGAGGTCAGTGGGAAATTAACTAAGTCAGGGAAAGGAGGATGGAGCTACGAAGCCTCACATCGGAAGACTTGGGTTTACTTCAGCTTAGTCATGTGACTTTGAGCAGGAGTCATTCTCCCTCTCAGCCCAAGTTTTCTCAGCCCAACAGCAGCAGTCATGGATGGGGAGGACCAACGTAGTGCAAACGGCCATCTGACCAAAGGCAATCTACACATTCAATACGATCCCTATCAAAAAACCCACACGATTCTTTACAGACCTTGAGAGATCAATTCTCAACTTCATATGGATCCTGAACAATAAAAGATCTTCCAGAGGAATCTCCATCCCGGATCTCAAGCTGTATGCAGAGCAACAGTGATAAAAACGGCAGGGTACTGGCATAGAAACCAAGTGATATAGAAAGTCAAACAGGGACGTGTTGGGCTGGGAGATGTGACTGTGTGTGCAGAGTTCTGAGTGTGTGTCTGCGGCCCACATATGGACTATGAAAAGACAAACTCAAGGAAAGATGGGTTAGAAGCTACAGCAGCCTGAAGGCCCCAAAATGAAAGCAAACAGCTGGAGTGATCCGACTGTGCTGTTGATAGTATATAGAGGATAATTCCAAAACATCATGGCAGAAACCAAAACCAAATATTTTGATATTCAAACCAACGCTTTTGGGGCTGGAGAGATGGCTCAGCGGTTAAGAGCACTGACTGCTCTTCCCGAGGCCCTGAGTTCAATTCCCAGCAACCACATGGTGGCTCACAACCATCTATAGTGTAATCTGGTGCCCTCTTCTGGCCTGCAGGGGTACAAGCAGGCAGAGCACTGTATACATAATAAATAAATTTTAAAACAACAACAACAACAACAACAACAACAACAACGCTTTTGTAGGTAGGAACCGAGGAAGGACTTGGCTGCTGCATGGTCACGTGGGTCTCCACATAGGTGCGGGTAGTTGTGGATGAAGACTGGCACCATCTGAAGGCTCAAATGGGTCCAACCAAGCTGGGCTCTCCAGGCTGCCTGTGGAGCTGCGGTGGCTGAACCTCAGCTGCCTGTGGATCAGTAGGCCTTCCTGAGTGGCTCCCTCTGTCGTCGGTGTCATCGTTGTCAGGCTCCTCAGGCGTTGAGTCGCCTCCTCCTTATCAAGCATCTCCAAGAGAACCCAGGGGCAGCAGCATGACCTTTTTCTGACCCAGCCCTCCAGGTGACAGGGTGTCACCGGTGCCAGTCTTTAGTCCTCAAGGGCCCCATCTTGACTGGAGAGGACGTCAGAGAGTGTGTGGGCCATGTTTTTTCTTAGGAGCTCTGAGATAAATGTCTTGATAATGTATATAATTTAATCAGCTTTCTGAGACAAGAGGCCCCCTGAATCATGCGCTTTGCTGAGCTCTTAGGAAATGAGTGTACTTAAAGAGTCACCGCACGGCTCAAGTAAATTATAAGGCCCTACATTGGAGTTAACTTTAACCTCCACAGCTGTTTGATGTAAATAAAGTCAGCTGCAAAACTCCTCAGTGCAGGGAAAAGGTAAAAAACTGGAGAAAAATAAATAAATAAAAACAACCGACTCCGATTTCCAGGCTCCCAGGAGCCGATGGCTCTTGTGATGCGGGGCGCTGTGCCATGCAACCCAGAGAAAGACATCAACTCTCCTTCAGTGCTTTGGGGCGGGGCTGCTGCCTGGACCCCAGCTCTCCTGACACTGGCAGCTGCTGGCAAGCACCCCTTGGGGCGGGGCGCTCTTCTGTGGCTCTGATTTCAGTGCCTGTTTCCATCCTGTGCAGCCACCAGCAGACTGGTTTTAGTTTCTAGGGACTAAGCTGCTTTCTGAAGGTTGTTATCACTCTTTCAATGAAGCATATCTTCAAACACCTTCCTGGATAATTACCATGGCCCAGTGACTGGGGAATCACCAGAGTGATTTTAAACACACACACACACACACACACACACACACACACACCACACACACCACACGTGTCTCTTTGTGTTTGTTTTGTTTCTTCTGCATTGTCAATGCTTAGCCATTCCTGAGGACAAAATAAGAAGACATATGGTGGGGCTTAAATTATTCCCCAGAAGGGAAAGTGTCCAATATTAAATTATTCAGTCTTTCTACTATTCTGGGGTGGGGAGGAGGCATTTCAACCAAGAAAATCACAGTTTACCCACAATGCCCAGAGGAGCCTGAATTATATTATCAACTTCCAAATACAGTCAGCAATATTTCACCAGTAAAGCTGCTTTTAAAACTGAAACCTGTAATGTTTGCATTGGGAAATAGCCAATCATTCTTTGTCCTCTAGCCTTCTCTGTCCAACCTCTCCTCCGCGCCCCCGCCAACCCCCACCCCCCCCCCCCCCCCTGGCCCCCGCTACTCACAGACATATACACGTAATTTTCCAGGATCCTCAGATTCACTCTTTTTCCTTTATTTTAAAAACACATTTCTGCTGGGCGTGGTGGCGCACGCCTGTAATTGCAGCACTTGGGAGGCAGAGGCAGGTGGATGGCCGCGAGTTCAAGGCCAGCCTGGTTTACAAGTGAGTCCAGGACAGCCAAGGCTACACAGAGAAATTCTGTCTTGAAAAACAAACAAACAAACAACAGCAAGCATTTCAAAGATGTATTTTATGTGTCTAAGTATTTACCTGCATGTGTGTGTATGGTGCCTGTAGAGACCAGAAAATGGCATCAGATCCCTTGGAAATGATGGTTTTGAACTACCATGTGGGTGCTGAGAACTGAACTCAGGTTCCCTGCAAGAGCAGCCACTGATCCATCTCTGCAGCCTCTACCTCTGTTCTCTTACGTGCACACAGGTGATTCTTGAACGAGGTGCCCCAATAGTTCCCAAACAGAAATCCACAAAAAGTCTAGCTGTGCCTTATTTGTTGAAATGTTCCAAGAATCTATAGCCACGGAAGAGGGAAGTGGGCAAGGAACTCAATTAGGCAGTTGCTAGAGATCTCTTTTCATCTCAGTGGACTACTAGAGGAGCCAGGTGTGGGTTGGAGTCCAGCTTCCTCTGGCTTTGACTCATTTCTGTTACTCTGTTTCCATCCGTTCAACCCTGGCCTACATTTGTTTAGGGCAGCATTGCCTTAATGCCTTGTACAATGAGTGATGCGCTGTGCTATGACAATGACAGCTGTCTTGGCATCACTTAAGTGACAGGTCAATGCTGGCTTCTAATCTAATGGGACCACCATTGTGCATGTATATGGGCCACAGTTGACGGAGACTTCGTTGTGAGGTGCCTAGCTGTATTTTACACTTTGACCATTCAGGCTCCAACACAGTAACTTTGTATATTTCAAGGACTTCAGGGATGTGTATGAAAGTTGTTAATTGATGAAGGTATTGTGTGGGACCATGCCAGACCACCCCCCAAATGAAAAAAAAAATTAACTCACATTTTGGAAATGAACAGAAAATGACCTGTGTTTCAAGCACACTGAAACACAATAGCAATGCAATTCGCTGTTGTTTCTCTGTAGTGTTCTATGCAGGATGGGTAAAAGATAAAACTAAATTGTGAATGACATACAGAATAAGCTATTGCACAAGTGTATATTATAACAATTGCTTCCCATTGTAGACTTCTCCCTAAAGTGCTGTAAGTTTTTGAAAATCAAATAAAATTTGATTAAATATTTAAAGCAACCCTTAAGGTGATTCATTTATTTTAATATTATATTTTAACTAGCTTTTTTTTTTTTTTTTATTAAAAAGCAAACGCATGAACATTATAAGACTTTTAAGAGTAAAAACGCATACAGAAATTGGAACTGTAATTCCAGGTACTTGGGCGGCTCATCAAGGTCAAGGCCTAAGAACAATCCCCAGTAACCACAAACAATAAATATGCAGGGAAAAGGTCTCCCTGCACCTAATCTCAGGTTGTCAGGTCTGTTTCCGGTTCTCAGAGAGAGGGAAATAGCCCAGAAATGCACAGCATCCTGCACATTGTAAGAAGATGCGGATACTTGTTTTTTGCAAGACAAAGAGGCGTGTAGAAATCCCATTCTTGGATTTGCTTAGTCTGCAGTAGTGTCCCAGTGTCTCTCTGCCTTCAGTGGCGTTGCCTAACATCCTCCAGGGAAAAAAATTCAGTCAGTTCTCCAGCCGGGTCCTTCTTGTGCACTGACTTGTCTATGATGCATAAAACAGTAAAACGCTTTCTTACGATCTGTCTCTATAAACTGATTTTGTCGCACATGAGTTGTGGCCCAGTCTTCCTATTTGGCATCTGCCCTGTGATTTTCATCTAATCTTGGTCCCCTGGAGCTCCCCACCCCCACCCTCAGCTTTTATCTCCTAGACCACTAGCTCCCCGAAAGGTCCCTTCCCTGCAGTGTAGCCTCGACACTCTTCAGGGATGCAGGGAGGCCTTCTTGGTGGGTTCAGCTCGTTTGGTCCTCTCTCAGGGTCCCTGCCCTGAGCTGCCTCACCCGTGTGGTCCCTGAATCATCCTGCCTTGCATTTCAGCGACTCCAGATGGGGAGAAGAGACCCAGTCAGTTGCGGTTCTCCAGAGCCTCCCGAAGTAGAAGTGCCATATTTTTAAACACCACAGCGTTTCCTAAACTTGGATGTGTACTATCATCTGAGGAACTCATGAAAAATAAAGTTTTCCCGGGCTCCTCCCCAGAACTCCGGATGCTGAAGGGACCGCCTGGAAACTGGCATGTGCCCCCAGAGCCTCAAGAAGACAGTGACTCCGGGCTGCCATGGACTGACCTGTCATTGGGGATCTGCTGGCTCTCAGGGAGAGGATGTTCGCATACTACCGACTCTGTTAACTGGCTGAACAAAATTAGAATTAGTGGTGAAATGGATTCCTCACCAGGTTGGGATTACTACGTTTTGGGGAGCACACTTCTACCCATGATGAGCATCCAGAGAGGCCAGAGCTCTGCTTTAAAAGGCATCCCTGGCCAGCCTGTTTGGGAGACAGCAGATGGGTATGTTTGATGGCACATTGCAGGCTGAGTTGGAAGGGGTGTACTTACTTGTCTGTACAGAGAGGCCACAAATCCCAGCGGCTTCAGTCTAGTTAAACTCATTTTGGAAAATCCTCTTGGCTCGTGTGGTCTCATGCTTTGAGTTCCATTTCTAAGCACTGGGCCCATCCAAAGCCACCGAAGCTGAGCCGAGCAGAGCCGAGGCAGCCAAGGAAGATGCTGAGCTTCACACAGATCTCTGCTGAGTCTGTAAAAAAAATTTTTTACAGGTTTGTCCAAACTGCTTTGTTGAGAAATCAAACCAAACCAAACTCCCTAATCCCAGTGGGAGTTTGTAGGGTCCTGTGGTTTTAATCTAAAATGATGGCAAAAGCAGGGGTCAGCCACGTGACTGACACGCCTAAAGGTTTCATTATGAAACCTGAAAGAAACCCACAAGCTTAGTCTTAAAATATACTCCCAAGAGATGAACCAGAAAAAAAAAAATCATCTTACTTTTGGCTCTGGAAGCATAGACTGTGGAAACAGGTCCAGACCAAACGCTGCCAGGACTCGCTCATTTTAAATCCAAAGATGAATTTTATTCCACTAGGGTGACAGTGTTTATTAACACTGTCTATGGCAATTGGATTGTCTAGAAGAGTTCAGGGAAGCGGGAGGCCCTCTCGTGTTTGTGTTATGAACAGAACCAGACGGCTGTCCAATAAAATCAGAACCAACAACGTAAATGATGAGATTTTTGTTTTACCATATTTCCCTTCCTCTGGGATGTGTAGGCAACACTATACAACATAAATTATATTTTCTGTCCCTTAATATAAAAAGTTTACTCCTTACATGTCAGATCCCTTTCAGCACTGACTCCTAGTATAGTAACACAGATACAATCTGAAGAGATCGGCAGAGGGGTTGGAAGGGTGGCTCAGTGGTTAAGAGCACTGTCCTCTCTTCTAGAGGACCCTTGTTTGATTCCCAGCACCCATACGGAGGCTGAAAACTATCTGAAACTCCAGTGACAAAGGCTCCAACACCCTATTCTGGACTCTGTAGGCACTAGGCACTCATGTGGTACATATACATACGTACAGGCAAGACTCCTATACATGTAAAATAAAAATGAGAAAATTGATTAATTAAAATATTGTGGGGAGGATACAAGTGATGGGATAACAACTGAGTTGTGATCTGAATAAATTAATAAAATTAAAATTAAATAAAAAATTGTGGCATCTTCATATTATTGTCACCATATAACAAATCACCCCAAAAATAACAGCGTTTTTAGTCGCAGTTTTTAATTTTGTGGATGAGTATTCTGGGTCTGCTGAGCGCTCTTTTACTCCATATGGTTGACTGCAATCACCCTTTGGTATTCAGCTGGTGATTGATGCTGTCTTGAGTGTTCAAGAGGGCTGCACCCCATACCCAGCGTGTTGGAAGGACAACTGAGGAACTGGCTGCCTCCATTCATGGTCTCCCATGTTGTTCTGGTGGATCAGGACTTCTAGGCCATAATGAGGCCTGGACCAGGCACGAGCCACTCCATTGATGAGAGAAGCCATGATCCAGCCTCAAGGGGGAGATACAGGCTGTTCTCCCTATGGAAGAAATGTCAAAATGCCAAATAATTTCTGTGTGCCCTGTTTCCTCCTCAATACAAATGATGGAGTTATATTCCCAGAAATTCCAATTAATGTCATGGTATGTCATGGTATGGTATAGTATGTCATGGTATGGTATGGTAGAATTAAGGGCCTGAACTTGAGAAAACACCCACTGGTACAAAGGGTCCTGATAACAACTTTGAAAAACACCACTCTATTGAGCGTGCTTCTTAGTCAGCCAGCAAAAACTGATGGGGTGTCACAAGCCAGGGGTCCTGCTGGAATGCCAGCAAAGGGCAGGACAATATAAAGTTGTCAGCACAGGTGGATGAGGTAAGCATTTTGAGGCTGAGCAATGGCTATCATCAGATCCGGTGATATGCTGAATAGAGAGTCGGCTCTACAAGGCTGCCGGGAGAAGAGGTGTCGGGGCCAAGGAAGGGAGCGGGAAGCATGGTGGATCTCAAGTAGTGGTCTTTTCCTTCTTTCCTTCTTTTTTCATTTTCTCTCGTGCTCTGACAGGATCATCTCCCCTAGTGTTTATTACTTGCGTACATATGTTTGTATTTGTGCATGTGTGTTTGCAGACAATAGTGTTTACATGCATGTGCGGGTCGGAAGGCAACTTTGCGCAGTCAGTTCATGCAGACCACCCTTTATATGGGTTCCAGAGACGAAGCGCAGGGCACCAGACTTGTGTGGCAAGCACATTACCTGCTGAGCCCTCTCTGGCCCTCCCTCAGTGTCTCAGTCGGCTTGGACTGCGTCACAAAGAACCACAAAGGACATTTGCTTTCTTCTAATTCTTGAGATTGGGAATTCCAAGGTCAAGGCTGGTAGACAGGGTATCTGTGGAAGGCTTTTTGGCTTGTGGACACCCAGCTATGCCTTCACATGGCCTTTCCTTGGTGAACGCACAAAGAAAGAGAGAAAGACAGACTCTTCCTCTTCTTAGAAGACCCCTAAACCCACAGGAAGGCCCACACGAGTGACCTCATCTAAAGCTAATTCTCTCCCAAAGGTCCCATCTCCAAATGCTAATGCATTATGGGAATCAGTGTGTGGATTTGATGAGAGGGACACAAGCATTTAGTCCATAGCTCCAGCTCTCTCGTGTCTCTCCAACCTGGGCTTTCTGCCCAGTCCTGCTGCCCTGAGCTTCTCAGGTCTGGCATACCATGCCATTCTATAAAGAGGGGCAGGGGCTGCAAACCCAGGAAGAGTTGGTCAAGGATGGCTGGACAGGGTCATTCCTGTTGATCCAGAACAAAAGCTGTCAATTCTGAGCCTTGGGGTCTTGAGGAATGCTGGAACCAGCAGCATTCAAGGGTGATGTAGGCATCTTTGTAGAAGCCTAGGCACAAGCAAAACGGAAGGTGAGGGCCAAGTGTGAGCCAGGAAACCATCAGGCATGGAGCTACAAGGGTAAGCAGAGGGTAGACTGAGCAGTGAGGGGCTACATGGAGCACAGTAGCCAGTGTAGCGGATGCACCGCAGACAGACCACAACCAGGGAGATAGGCATGAGTGGGCTGAGAAGATGGGGCACATGGGAATCAGGTTGTCCCTCGGGACCAAAGTGGACAAGCATCTTGGAAGCCTTGTTGCCAGTAAGACAGTCTCTGGAGCACTTCCTGTCAAGGCAAGAACAATCTCAAGGCTCCTGGTTGCATCCTAGGGACCGGATGGGAAGAGAATGCTGGACTTCTGTGCCAGCTGGACGAGGAGCCCTTCTAGACCAGACAGTCAGGCTTGGCAAACAGGAAGTGACTCTTTGAGAAGAAAAGGGCATCCTCCCTCCCAGCAGATGCAGTCGCTTACAGTTGCAAAATGCTGCCTGTGTCTAGCCTTGCCAATCAAAGGAGGCTGAGTTGAATATTCAAGAGGGCTGGTTGTAGTCCTGAAATAGCTGGACACACTGGCTTAGGGCTGGCCTTCAATCAAGAAACAGTTGGGTTTGTTTGTTGTTGTTTTTCTGAGTTATCTACTCTTTGGAGCTGGAAACTCATCACCACTGCTGAGCTATGGAAGGTTAGCATTAGGATAGCTCACGAAATAGGGCTAGTGAACCCCATAGACCTGGTGTGTGAGTGCTGTGGTGGACCCAGCTAGTCCAGTAAGTGGCTGGCTGGAGGTAGGTACAAGTTGGGTAATGCTATTGAGAGGTGCTGCTGCCATAAGTCCTGTTCCAGTTGGATGGCAAGCCACATGTCACACCTTGAATACCAGAGAACAGACGTCCGCTCTGTGCCTTTTAAGACTGGGTAATACTACAGCACCATGGCACTGCTTCTGAGGACTCCTGGTCCCTCTCATTAAAAGCAAGGAGCCACCTGAGTCCTGCCACCTCAGCTCGCTCTGCAGCGAAGGTCAGTGTGTCTGTCCAGTCAGTTGCTAAGTCACCTCGGCTTCCTAATTTATCAGCCACCCCATCTGTCCACCTAGGCTTTCGTGTGAACATGTCGGTCCTGACAAGAGGCTCTTGACCTGATTTCTGCCTGGGTTGGTCTGACCAGCTAGGCCTTTTGTATATTAATCCTTTGTTCACTAGCTCTTGGGTGCTTGACATGTGCCAGGTGTCCTGCTGGGAGATGCAAAGATCATTATAACCCAGCCTCTCTCAAGGACGTTACTATGCTAGGAGAGAGCGCCATGGGAAGCAGAGGGAGTGTTCAGTGGCTGCATCCCAGAAACTATTCCTTAACTCCTCCCAACAGGATCTTAACCTGTTCTAGAATCCTTTCTCCTTCCCTCCCAGGCATGCATGTATGCATGCACACACACATGCACACATGCACGGCCTGCTTGGGAGGCGAAGTTCAGACATGATTTCACTGATGGAGCCTGGAGCAGATGAGACAGCAGCTGAGTTTGAGGGGAGTGGAAGTCCACACTGTTACTCACTGACTGGCGGTCCCCCAGCAGGGACCCAGTGGCACGCTGTGCAGTTCAGTAGCAGTGAACAGGCAGCAGTTGAGAATTTTCATTGAAGTTGCAGGGGAGCTATGAATCAATTTGAGGAGACTCTGTGTAACAGTGAGGTTTTCTGTCTAAAACAGTGTATCCAAATTTATTTAGATGTTCTTAATGTTCCTTCAAAACTCAACTGATATACACTTAAGGAGCCTCTCATCCCACCCTACTGCACATGATTGCTGTTCATTTCCACTGTTACAAAATTTCCTGTAGAAATATCCTACATGCGTCCATTGTGTCAACACCAGTGAACTGTCACCATCATGTGAAGGCTCATATTTAGGGGATACCACCATATGGTGGTCCTGATGCTAGAACAATTCCATTCCAAACAGCACTTTTTTTTCCTCTTTCATTAAGTTTCCAGAGCCATAGGACAGCTTCTAGGCTTTCGGTTTTGTTCTCCTGTCAATTTGTTTAATCCTGAAGCAATATCACTTTATCTTAATTACAATTACTTTATGAAAAAGTGTTCCTCTTGTTCCATCTTGTTCCTCCTCATGAGGGCATGGCTACCCTTAGTTTGAGCTCATCAACATAAGTCAAGCTTTAGTTTGCCAAATTCTTGGAAAAACTCTGTTGGGATTTTCATTGACATTGTAGTGTAACTATTCATACCCTTGAAGAGAATTGCTAACTTTATAATACTTTATAATACTACATTTACTTAGGTTTTCTTACTGTTCATTCAAAATTCAACTGCTATAAGTCTGACACTACACCAAGCATATGTATACATGCCCATTAGTGTTCATAGGACATACATCATTGTGGGAAGAAAACAATAAATACAATAAGTAGAATATATATGTATGTATGTATAATATACATATATAGAATAAATAGGATATGTAAATATAGGATATAAATTAATATATTTTGAGAGGTATAAGGGCAGAGATGAAATAATGTATGCTCTGTTTATGGAAGAGCATGCTGGTCTGAAGGACACCAAGACTGTGGGTTTATTTATATTTCTTGCTTGTTGGAATAACTATAAAAAGGCCAGAGGGTTAGAGTGGAGACAATAAAGCCAGAAGCTGAAGATATTATCATGGGGGAGATGAAACCCTTTCACATAGCTCAGAGGAAGGCCCTACCCAGGAATAAGGGGTTCTGACTACAGAGCCAGACTACCTTGGCTACTGTGCGAAGAAGCAATGAAGGGAGTATGCGAGGAATCCGTGCGGCTTTCTAATCCAGATGAGCCAGGGGTGATCTTTAGAGAGATGGCAGTACACTGTGTTTCAAGCTGGGAGTGGTGGCACTGTTATGAATTTGAGTTGTCACAGTGAGTTCTAGGCTCCCCTGGGATACTGTCAAAAATGGAGGGGGGGTTAGCGGCAAGGGGGGCGGAAACTGGTATTGTATTGAAGAACTAGATCACAGGGGAAATGTTGTAGTAACTTGGAAGTAGAGAGCTGGGTGAAAGAAGACGACTCGGGAGAAACTGCCACTGACTAAAGCTTCCCCCCCCACACAGAGCTGAGAAAATAGTAGCCTAGTGTCACTCTGTCACTCTGTTTTGTTTTCCTCTCCTGCCACTTAGCTGTGGCCACAACTAACCAGAAGCCTAAAGGCGAGCAGTAGAGTATACAGACATTGGCCTTCTGGGTAGAGCCCCCACTGCGGAAGAGGCCTGAATGGGAAGGGAGGCCTGGGTGCCAGCACATTAAGTGACTTTTCAAACCAGGACTACATGAGATGACTCCGGAACGCGTGTAGATGGACAGGATCTCAGTGAGGTCCAGGACTAAACCCTGGAACATTCCTCAAGCTCCTAGGGTCAGCAAAAGAAATGAAGAAGCAGCCAAAAAGGAACGTCAACACAATATGGAGTCTGAGCAGCCAAGGGAAAAGCCAGTCCCAAAAGTGACTATTCCTTGCCACCTGCTGTGGACAAGTTTAGTAGGTTCAGTAGGAGGAGACACGCACACTGACCACTGGCCTCAGCAAATCCAGCCCACTGTTGACATCAATGAGAGCAAAGGTAGTGGGAGGGGCACAGCACTGAAGTGGGCCTGAGAGAGGGATTAAAGAACTGAGAAGAGGGGCTTGGGGATTTAGCTCAGTGGTAGAGCACTTAAGCACAAGGCCCTGGGTTCAGTCCTCAGCTCTGGGGGGAAAAAAAAACTGAGAAGAGGTAGGCTGAAATTTTCTATAAATTATGGATTTACTAGTTTAGAAGGATGGAGGGAAATAGATGGTAAGCGGAAGGAAAGTTAGATCAAGACAGATTGCTTTTGTCATTGTATAAGGTGAAAAGAAATCATAGCGTGTTTGGAAACTGATAGGAACAACCCGGCAGAGGGGAGGAAATGAATAACTCTGGAGGGAAGTGAATTGCTGTGTGTGCCCTAGGAGAAGCAAGAACGGAGGGAGCTGCTGACTCAGGAGGAGGCCTGACCTGGTGGAGGGAAGGTGCAGGCACTGCCGGATGCAGGCGAGGCAGGTGGTTTGGGAGGATTCTCTCTTCGTTTCTTTGATTTGTCTCATTGTCAGAAAGCATGGTCATGTGCTGAGGGGATCTGGAAAGGTTGGTGTTTGGGAAAGAGAAGGAAAAACATAACCCCTTCATTAGCTCAGCCGTCACCCAACTTCTTTGATTGTATGACTCCTAAAATAGGGTTAAGAAACACTAATCCTTAAATATTTTAAGGTTGATGCCTGAAACTGGTCACCGTAAGTGAAAGCATTCGCTGTAAAGGATGTCTGTCACTTACATAACCAGTTAGAGGAATTTTGCTAGTGTAAAGTTAATATTTTAAAAACTCTTCAGAGCTCTTTATTAACAAGTACAAGGTTATGAAAAACTATCTTGCTGGGTGGTGGTGGTGCAAGTCTTTAATCCTAGCACTTGGGAGGCAGAGGCAGGTAGATCTCTGAGTTCAAGGCCAGCCTGGTGTACAGAGTGAGTTCCAGGACAGCCAGGACTATACAGAGTAACCATTTCTCTAAAACCAAGAGAGGAGGGGAGAGGAGAGGAGAGGAGAGGAGAGGAGAGGAGAGGAGAGGAGAGGAGAGGAGAGGAGAGGAGAGGAGAGGAGAGGAGAGGGAGACTATCTTAACAAATACTTTTTAGCAATTATCAAAATAATTATAATGATGCATTAGCAACAATGTAATTATTACTTGTTCAGCTTAACTAAACACAAAGCATTGGAAGCTAAGTTGCAATAGAGTAAATCCCCCCCCTAAATGAAAAGATTGATGTAATTGATGATATGCATAGTTAAAAATTTTTATGTATATAAAAGAGAGAAGTGTTGTAAAAAGAGACAGAGTCTCTGTCAACTTAAATTTGGTGATTCGGGCTGATGAGATGATACAGTCGGTAAAGAAGCTTGCCGCCTAGACAGGTGACCTGAGTTTGAACCCTAGGACTCACATGATAGGAAGAGAACCAGCTCTCAAAAGCTGTCCTCTGACCTCCCCACGCATGCTGTGGCAATAAAAGTAATAAAATAAAATAAATCGGTGACAGATAATATCCACAAAGTTTCTTTCAAAGGAGCCTTACTTAATGTTTCTCTTGAGGAAACATTTATACATTCATTTATTCTTAAAAATTGTAGCAAAAAGTGGTTGGTTCTCAACCTAGAAAAATTGTAAAAATAAGCCAGGTGGTGGCAGTGGCAGTGCACACCTTTAATCCCAGCACCCGGGACGCAGAGGCAGGCAGATCTCTGTGAGTTCAAGGCCAGCCTCAGCTACAGAAAAAGTTACAGGACAGGCAACGCTACACAGAAAAACCCTGCTCCCATGCCCACCCCACCCCACCCGCCAAAAAAAGAAAAATTGTAAAACAAATAAGTAGATGAAAGGTTGGCAAGGTGGCTCAGTGCCTAGAGGTCTTTATGCACAGGCCTGGTGACCTGAGTTCAGTCTACAGATCCCACCAGGTAGCAGGAGAGAACTGACTCCCAAGACTTTTCCTGTCACCGCCACACTTGTGCCCTGACATGCACATGCCTATACACACCAATGTGATAAATTAAAAAAATAACAATAACACATAACATTTACCATGGTAACGGCTAACTGTACAGTTCCTCAGCTTTGCATGTGTTTTCACTGGCTCCTTGTTAGGTTTCTACTGCTGTGATAAAGCACTGACCAAACCAACCTGAGGAGGAAAGGCTTCATCTCACTCCTCCAGATCACAGTCTGCACCTTTGAGGGGAGACACAGCAGGAATCTGAGACAGGAGCTGAGACAGAGACCATAGAGAAATGCTGTTTCCCGGCTTGCCCTCTATTGCTTGCTCAGCTTGCTTTCTTATACAACCTATGACCATTTGCCAATGGGTGGTCCTACCCACAGTGGCCAGGCTCTCTCATAGGAATCATTAACCAAGAAAATGCCCCACAGACTTGACTAGAGCTTAAACATGCATTTTCTCAATTGAGATTCCCTCTTCCCAGATGACTCTAGCTTGTGTCAAGTTGGAAAAACAAAAACAAAAACAAAAAAAACTAGTAGGCACATGTCTCAAATGGAAATTCTGTGCCTACTGAACAGTAACACCCCATTCTGTCTTCCCTAACAACCTGCAAACAACCGCCCTTGTACTCTTTGTCTCTGTGGATTTTGACCATTCTAAGCACTTCACATGAATCAAATTACAGTGTTTGTCCTCAGGACTGGCTGATTTCAGTTACTATAATGCCATGGACATTTTCTCATGCTATAGCACACATCTGCATTTTTCTTTTTCTTTTTTCTTTTTGAGGGCTGGAGAGATGGCTCAGTGGTTAATACTGTGTTGTGCTCTTAGAGGACCCAAGTTCATTTCTCAATGTCCGTGTCCACTACCTTAACACTGCTTATAACTCCAGTTTCAAGGGATCTGCCACTGTTTTTGGCCTCAATAGGCAACTGCACTCACACACATACATCCTCACATAGATAAACACATGTATACATAATTTTTTAAAATAAGCTGGGGACGATGGCACATCCTGTAATCCCAGAGGCAGAGGCAGAGGCAGAGGCAGGTCGATTGCTGTGAGTTCGAGGCCAGCCTGGTCTACAAAGTGAGTCTAGGACAGCCAAGGCTACACAGAGAAACCCTGTCTAAAAAAAAAAAAAAAATAGTTCTGAGTCTTTAAAAATATATAAGAAATAAAAAAAAATACTTACATCTTATAAGCTGAATAATAACACTCCATTATGGATGTAAATGTATGTATGAACACATATATCACACTTTGCTCATCTATTTCATCGGATGATGGGCAGTCATGTGGTTTGTGCCTTTTGGTAATTCTGACATAAATACATTTATATAAATATTTATTCAAATCCTTGCTTTCAGTTTTTGTAGGTTATACAGCAGAAGTGGAATTTCTGAATCACACGACCATAGTAATTTTCTGTTTGTATATTTATTTAAAAGAAATGGGTTTAAAAGAATGTGAGCAAGAACAGGCAAGACAAACATGACATAACTGCAGAGCATTTGTAGGGCTCCACTGAGATCAGCAATCTTGAGTTTAAGATGAAACCAGTCAGCATTTTCATATTATTTATTTCCAGTCACATTCATTTGTACAGATGCAGGTATAGGCTAGAATAAATATTGGATATAATTGTGATATGGGGCTAGTTAAGCCAATGTGTTAAAGCAAGAAAAATGCAAACACTTTGGTGATATGCATAGAATTCTAAATGATTACAGTGTGGGTCGTGGAGTCAGGACTTAAAAGACATTTACAAATCTTTCCATACTGGTCTTGCAAATTCCTTATAAAAGTAATTTCTAGGATCTTCATAATTGAAAAGTGTTTAAAATGTATTTCCAGATTTGTTTTGGTTTGGTTTTCTCTGTGTAGCCTTGACTGTCCTAGACTTGCTTTTTAGACTAGGTTGGCTTCGAACTCAGTGATCCTCCTGCCTCTGCCTCCCTGAGTGCTGTGATTAAAGGTGTGCACCACCATGGCCAGCTCAAATAAAATTTATTTTTATAAATTTCTCATATATCAAGGGCTTAAAGGTTGGCTTTTACTGGTTAAGGGCCTTTGTTCTTGCAGAGGAGTCAGGTTCACTTTCCAGCATCTACATGGTGGTTCACAACCATCGTGACTCCAGGTCTAGGGGATCCAATACCCACTTCTGACTTCTGTGGGTACACACATGGTGCACATACATCCATACAGGCAAAACACTAACACATAGAAAAAATAAATAAAAAAGAAATGCATCATATATTAAACTAGCCTATTTTATTACTGCAAAACAAATATTGATGGTTTTCTTTACTGTTTCCTATTCTTTTTTCATTTCATTGTCTTGTTACATTGGCTAATAATTGCAGCATACTGTTGAATTTAAGATGTTACACATTATTTTTTTAGGAATGGTTTAAAATTTGTGTGTGGGAGGGCTGTAGAGATGACCCTGCTGTTCTAGAGGACATGAGTTCTAGTCCCAGCACCTACACCATGGTTCACAATCATCTGCAACCCCAGTCATAGGGGATCTGACACCTGCCTCTGGGCATTGCATACATATATGCAGAGAAAACACCCAAACACATAAAAATAATGCAAAAAAAAGTATGTGTGTGTTTTATGTACAAGTGTCTGTGGTTGTGTGCACACATGCACATGTGTGTAGAAGCCAGAGGAGGACTTTGGGTGTCCTGGTCCATCACTTTATGTCAATGGCTCTCAAGCTGTGGGTCTCGACCCCTTTGGAGTTGAATGACCCTTTCATAGGGGTCGCATATCAGATACTTACATTATGATTTATAACAAGGGGCGGAGGGGCAGGGGGGCACTGTCATAGCGATGCTCCACCTTACACAGCTCAAGCACAAAGCTCAGCTCAGGGATGCTCTCAGCAGTGTCCCCAAACCCATGGTAGTGTCTATAGTGCAAGCTCTCCCCCACGTTCCCCACCCAGGACAGCCTTCTACCTACACAGCTACTTGGGCTCCCATTCAGATGCAGAGACCCACACTTCTCAGGGTTAATGCCCTTGGTCTTTTCTGGCTCCTCAGTCCCATTAGCGTGGACAGAACCCTGGCCACTGGGTTCTGAAAAAATACTGAAAGTATGGGATTTTAAAAGAAAAAAATCCTTAGCTGGACAACCAAACAAAAACAGAGAAGAATATCAAATTCATTCACTCACAAATTAGTTTGTTACAAAACAAAGTTAAAGGTACACAGGCGGAAGGGTCTATACAAGTGGACCCCCCCCCCCTGCTTTCACCTCTCCCCCTCTGCAGCTAATCCTGGGAGTTCATTGTTATTAAATTTCTTGAACATTTCCATCACTTTGAAATTGATTTTTAAAAGTCAGCAGAAGATAAAAAATAATGAAGTCAAAAGTCTCCTGAAATGTGCAGCATTCCCCTGCATTGATGGTTTTACTAATATATTCCTATGGAAGCCAGTCTCCTTGAAAGTACCTGCGTTTCTGCAGGAAGCGGGTGTTTTCTGAGCACGCAGGTCGGGAATAAGGTCTCCAATCCAGAGGAAGCAGCAGTGTGTGTGAAAGGACGTCTAACTGTGGGAACAGGCAGAAAGATCAGATCCCCAAAGGCTCAGGAGACCGGAGTCCTCCCCATCCCATAAGAGCCTGGGATGAGCTACGCTCATAAACAGGAAAACTTTTGCCAAAATAGGACGAAGGGAGCAGCAGTTCCAGCCAACACAGTATTTCACTACAAGTGGAAAACAGGTGGGGGGTGGGGGGGGGAAACAACAACCTTCCTTGTCACTTCTTCTGGGAAAAGCAAAAAAATAAAGTTATATTTTACCCTTAATTTTCCACTTTGTGGGCAAAAATAAAAGGAAAATTACTTCAGGGCCTTCTTGCACGTACACTGAATAATGAGCCACTTCAGGCAGCTGAGTGAGAAGCAGAGAGAGGAGGACATGTCCTTACCAGAAAGGGACAATGTTGTCTTCAGAATTAGGTCTTATAAAGACAGCAAAAGGGAGCTGCAGTGAGGACCAGCACCCTTGGTCAGCCAGTTGCCACGGTTGGAAAGACTGTGGAAGTTCTGAACCTGAGAGTCTGAATTGTTTCCCATCTGTCTCAGCGGCGCTCTCTACCCACAGCTTCTAATCAGGCCATTTCATGCCAGCTTTCTCTTCTCTCTCCAGCTCTACCTTTTAAGTGCTGATTCGTTCAAAAAACAAAACAAAACAAAACAAAACACAAAACTCAATAAATTTTGTGAAATCAGCTATTAAATATGGTCCCAAATACCACTAAATCACTCATTTTCCATGGCCAGTTTCTAATTGCACATGTGTTTTGACATAATTTCAAGATGATCCCCTAGGGGCCCAACCCTACAGTGTATACACCCTGAGTGACCCCCTTCCCTTGAAAGTGAGATAGACTTTTTCATATAGTTCATAGAAAGGGGTACCACTCCCATAATTGCTATGTTATACAGCAGAAGAGATTTACAGATGTAATTAAGATCTCTAATTAGTTGACCTCTAGTTAATCAAAAGACAGATTATCTTAGGCAGGCCTGGATCTAACCTGGGGAACACTTAGAAGAAATAAGAGCAATTCAAGGGGAGGGAGGCTTGTCCTGCAGATGATGCCAAAGCTGCAATGCTGCGACCTGTTTACAGAGGAGGACAAATGGCAAGACCCTGCCAGCAGCATCTGGGAGTCTCCAACCAATAGTCACTAAGAACTGGGGACTTTTCTTCAGCAACCACTGGGAGATGAGTCCTCACAAACCCAGCGAAATGGGAAGAAAAGAATCTTAGCCTCAGATGGCGTTAGAGTCCTGGCTGACCTTTGACTTCAGCTTACGGAGACCCTGAGCAGAGGCTCAGAAAATCTTTATCTCTATTTATAATGCAAGAGAACTGAGATAAGAAATACATCTTGAGCTTGGGAGGGAGGGTTGCACGCCTTTAATCCCAGGAGAGGAGGCAGAGGCAGGCGGATCTCTGTGAGTTCAAAGCCAGCCTGTTCCACAGAGTGAGTTCCAGGACAGCCAAAGCTACACAGAGAAACCCAGTCCCAAAAAAACCCAAAACCAACCAAACAAAAAAAACAACTAAAAACAAAGGAAACAAACAACAAAAAATGAAATGCATGTTATTTTAAGGCTTCAAGTTTGTAGTCATGTAAATGGAACACATGTGTCCCTTCAGCCTTAACATTTAGTGGAAACATTGCCAGTCTGAGGTTCTGACACACAGTAACAGCTTGTTAGGTAATAGAGCAGACGACGCTAATGAGCTTCATTATAAAGGAAAGCCATTTCTGTTGTCTTACTCCAGAGCATTTGGTGGCCATGCATGATGGAATTGTTCCCAGTTCCTCCCACTGGAGAAACATGGTGCTGATATGTTGTCTGTCCCTTTTCTGTTATTCTTCTTGGGTAGGCCATGTGCAGTACGGAGGTCAACTGGATGGGAACAGAAGTGATGGGTACCACTCTGGGCCGAGGCGCTTGGCTCTGGCACCTGGCTCTCCTTGGCTCTCTTCCATCTGCTGTGGAGTGTATAGATGCCTCTCATAGCCTGGCTCTCAGGGTAAAGGGATGTGGGATTCTCATTAGGTCTCTAATGCAAGTGAGACTAACTCTCTGATATTTTAATGCCCTGTTGTCTTACGTTGTCACTGCAGCAGCACGCTCACGACTGATGTAAATGGGAGAAACTGAACCACACACACAACCCAAAGCAGGCTGACATGCAGACATGAGGACATAGGAGGGCATTTATTTTTAATGTTTTCATAGACCTCACTTATTTCCTTTCATTAAAAAAGAATGAGGAAAAAAAGCATCAAGTCAGTTTGAGTGGGCAGGAAGACACGAGAATGCCAACCATCACTCATCCTTGTTTAAAGGCGTGACAATCTGAGGTCACAATCAGCAGAGCAGTTGGCTCTTCTCTCCCCAAGGATTAGTCGGGTGGCCCGAGGCTGGATCCAACTGAGCTTCACACAGTTTGGACCCCTCTCACCTGTGGGTCATCAGTACAGGTGTTTTGTGGTTCTCAGATTGGTCCTTAGATTGTTGTACAGTCACTGCTGTCCTGCTGATCAAACAAGGTGTGTGTTTGGTGCTGCCATCTTGAATCCCCTTCTCTCCCCAAGGAAAGAGTGGGTGAAAGTGTTCTTGAACAAATGCTATTCTCCTTCTTTGGGGTTTCCACACTCCAAAGTTCTAACAGAAAGAACCACTGAAGGTAGAGTCTTCATAGCCTGCCACGATGGCCAGAGAGAACCGAAGAAGGTTGTATCTATCCAGCAGTGACTTCTAGACAACATAAATACATCTGAGAAAAAGAAAACTAAACTCCCAGAACTTCTCAGGAGAAAAGTAAAACATTCATTTTAAAAGAGAGAGAGGAGCCGCTGTGGGTTCAAGGAGGGCTGCGCCTCGGATGAGCGAGATCAGTTTCAGGGTCCTTCTGAAAACAGTTCAGATGGGTTCTCTAGCAAGCTCTAAACTTAGCTCTTAAGGCTGGAGGCTTTGCTGAAATGTTCTTTGGGAAATTAACAGAAATTCCAACCTAGCAGGTTTGGATTTTGAAGTTAAAAATACTACTGGCTCTGTGAATGGTGGGAGACTTAGAGCAGACATGGATAAATTAAGCTAACCCTACGCATAACTTCTCAACGCAGTACTCTGTCAGACACATAAACGCGGTGGAGTGGAAGAGATGGGCTGAGGGGTGGGAGAGATGGGCTGAGGGGTGGGAGAGATGGGCTGAGGGGCGGGAGAGATGGGCTGAGGGGTGGGAGAGATGGGCTGAGGGGCTGAGGGGTGGGAGAGATGGGCTGAGGGGCTGAGGGGTGGGAAAGATGGGCTGAGGGGTGGGAGGGGCCCCGGACTCCAGCATCTGGTGATACTTGAGCAGCTGTGATAATACTGACAGATGCTGTTTCTCTGAGAATCAACTTTGATCAAAGGGACCAAGACCTGGACTTGGAACGACTACTTATTGCAATGGCTTGAACAGGAGATGCTTCTCCCCCTCCAAAGACCCCCAGCATCATGTATTAGGGGCTGACAGACTTTGGACAGGTAATGAAATGCTAAGGACCCTAAGCTAATCAATGGATTTATTCCGAGGTGTATTGAAACTATGGGGGCACTTTGGGAGGTGGTTTGGAGTAGGAGGTAGGGTACAGCTAGAGAAAGCAGGTCCCAGAGGGTGTGTGTGTGTGTGTGTGTGTGTGTGTGTGTGTGTGTGTGTGTGTGTGTGTGCGCGCGCGCTCTATTTTGCCTGGTGCCTTTTCTGTGTTTTCTGGCATCCTGTCCGTTACAAAGTGAGCTGTCCTCCTTTGCCACGCCTTCATCACCAACGTGGATACATGATGCTTCTGAAACCATAAGCAAAATAAACCTTTCCCCGTTTTAGTTGTTTATCAGGTGTTTCCTCACAGGAAAAGCGAAACACACGCACGCAGGGGACGTTTTTCGATGCGACGATGTTGGCCATGCCTGCACAGTAGAGGGGAGTGGAACACTGAAGACATGACCAGCTCAGGCCAGAAGCTTGTGTTTACAGTGAAAGCAAATTAGTTATAACCAAGTAGGCTGTGAAGCTGAAGCACCCGAGTCAATTGCTTCACTCCCCTCATCCACCATCTTCCTCCACAGACGGCCAGTCTCAGCCTCTGGGAGTGAGGACACTGTCGGCATATTGTCCCAAGGGACACGGTTCTGGTAGTTCTAATTGTACAGCACTTGCTGGCTGCTTGTCTTTTGCTCGTCTCTCCAAAAAGCCGGATGACACGACTATAGCCATCACAGGCAAAGCAGTGCCTGTGTTCCTTGGATCCTATACACATTTCTCTGGAGCCATGTGGCAGAGTTGCCGGCTAATGAGAAGAGCATAAAGGAATGTCACCTTGCTCTCAGGCAGGATCCACAACACAGGTGACAACTTAGGGTGCGTGGAGATGGAAAGAATTGCATCAGATTCAATAAATCAATTAGCTTACCACCAAAAGAAAATACTAAAATAGCTCCAGGATGTCTTTTGGGCTTAAGTCACAATTATAAAGAGATGGTGCAAAAGGGATCGTTTGGGTCCTTGGAAAGAATTATTTTTTTCTGAGACCCAGTTATCGCCCCCACCTAGTTCCTCAGATTTTCTTCTAAATGGCAATGCTGACTTTTTATTAGTTAATCAATAAGACATGATACAGGACATAGTTATCATAAAATAATCACACTCTGGAGCATTTTGAGGCATGAGCCACTTGCCTCTAATCAGATTGGGCTGAGCCTACCTTTGGCTAACCACACTCCTGGGAACTGCCTCGTTTCTATTATGAGCACATTGTATAATGGGGAATGTACATTTCTGCAGGGAAATGGAGCTGGCAGTGTGTGCCCAGCAATCACTCCGGCTGAGATGAGGAGCATTCCTCTCTTTGAAGCAATGCCAGAGAAGGCAGCATGCCTTGACACAGGGAAACATGCGTGTGCATGCGTGTGTACATGTGTGTGTGCGCGTGCGAGTGTGTTTGTGTGTGTGTGCGTGTGTGTTGTGTGTTGCAAGTTTGGGATTAGACGTAAACACACAAAGGGGACATTTGAGACTTGGCATGAGTGTTTTAAAAGTGGGACACTTCGAAGGCGAAGTGGCTTCAGGTGTCCAGGTCATAAAACCAGACGTCCTTCCCAGGGGAACGGAACAAAACATTTTCTTAACTTCCTGCGAAGCAAGACATTCATATGTCCCTCCACTATTGTCCCAGCCAAACCGGAGATGCTGCCATTAGAGTTTCCATATCTTTCTTCTCGTCCTAAGAAGCCAAGCATTTGAAATCAAATGCGTACATCAAAGAGTTAAAAATGGAAATGACTGGTGAGTCATGAACTACACTTTACAAAGGTGTGTGTAGTGCTTACCCTGTTTGTTCAGAATGATGGAAAAATCCACTTAAAATGTTAGGTGAATACATGGAAGTTTGCAGGGATGATTAAACTCTTAGAGCCAGAGGTCTGAATCCTGTTTTTCTACACAGAACATTCACGTTCAGAAACTTTTAACACGGGGGTAAATAAACTATTACGATGAAGTTACATATGCTAACTGCTTTTTGACAGAAGTGACATTTGCAACTAATAATGAAAGTGGGAGTTAGAGCTGGCACCCTTGCCTGACTGACAGACTTGGAAGACTCACTCCCTGGTGGCCACACAGCTCTCACAATAAAACAAACATAATTTCAATTTTTTTTCATGGAAGATGAGAAGGTAGCATAAGAGAATAATCTCACTTTACAGATTTATTATATTAGAATTAAAATGGCTATTATTATTATTGTTGTTGTTATTATTATTTTGGGTTTTCAAGACAGGGTTTCTCTGTGTATCTCTGGCTATCTTGGACTTGCTTTGTAGACCAAGCTGGCCTCAAACTCACAGAGATCCGCCCTCCTCTGCCTCTCGAGTGCTGGGATTAAAGGCGTGCGCCACCAAGCTCTGCTTAAATTTAGCGTTTATATGGCAATACCACCCTTGATTGATGCGATCCCCTTGCATTGCTGGTTATTTCGAGAGCCTCGGGAGGTCTGTCTTGGGTCCAACAAATGCTTCATCCTTCCTGCTACTTCATTTCCTCCAAATTCTCCTTGATCTTTGCAAAACCAGCCAGAACAGCCGGGCTCCCGGCTTGAAGGAAATGAGGCCTGGCCAGAAGGAAACTGAGCAAAGATTTGCAGTGATCATTAGAAAATTCATCTCACAGCTAGACGAAAGAGACCATCTTTAATTATTCAGCGAGCAGAAGGGCTCTCTGTCTCAGATTCCACCCAAGTTAGGGGCTGATAATGTGTTTTATGGGGGAAAGGCTCACCTTAACGTTTCCCGATGAGGTGGGCAGGTGAAAACCTCCATTCCAACCCCACCTGTGGAACTACCACTCACTGAGGACTGTTGCGGTGGAACAGGTCTGACAGGAGTCAGGCGAAGAAGGGAGATGCTTGGCTGCTCTGCCCCTTGACTGAGGCCCCAGAGACCCCTGTGTACCTTGCCTAATTGACTCCTTACAGCCTCTCGTCTGACGTCACCAGTCACCAAATATCTTTCTCTGAGGTTACCACACAGTCGAGTTAGTCTGCCTTCCCCGAATCCTCCATCAGTATCACTTTTGCCTCTGTAGGTATCATGGCTCCCGAGCTTCCTTCCCCAGGCCGTCCGTGGCCAAGCATTAGCCGTTTTTCTCTTACCGTGTCCGGTTCATTTTCAACTAGTCTAGGTTTCCGAAGCCTTGCCTAACTGAAAACATCTTCCCTGGTGCAGTGGCACGTACTTGCAATCTCAGAACTCAGGAGGAGGAACGCCAATTCCTAGCGAGCTTGGCCTACCTGAAAGACCCTATTTCGAAAAACAGGAAAACAAAATAAACGTGGGGTTTAATGACAGAGTGCCTGCTTAGCGTATGAGAAGCCCAGAGTCTCATTGCCAGAACTGAAAAAAAAAAGTTTTAATAGTAAACATTTCCCCCTAACCACCATCTTTTGTCCTTTGTTTTCCCCTCTGAGCATGGTACCCACTCTCCCATCATCAACGGTCAAGCCCATATGTCAGATTTGGACTTCTCGTCTACCACGGACACTCACACCTGACAACACAGGAGCTGACTGGCTGGTGTACAGACTCCTGCGATTCCCTGGTGTCCAAGCGGCTGGGAAATCTCGACCTCTCATCAGCCAACCGAGCCTGTGCTTTGCTGCTGCCTAACAGAATAATGTCAAGCTGAAGGGACTTGGCAGATATAAAGCCCCCATCAGCTGGCTTTGATCTAATCAAAAGAGAGCCGCCTGCAGATGGGTCTGACCTATTCAGAAGACCCTTCTAACACTGGGCACAGGCCTTACCGGAAAGAAGAGATGTAAACAAGGGTAGCTCCTGTCTTGGAAAACAGACACACATTGCTTATGCAGGCTTCTTCTAGGGCCTGAGGCCCTGCCCCCCACCTAGCATTGGGGGTGCAGACATTTGCCAGTAATCTCCATGGGCCTAGAAGACCCAAAGCTCCAAATGAGAGGATCATCCTTGACTGACACTGTCCTTGCTGCCCATAGGATCCTCAACAGGGGCTCAGCTGACCCACAGTAGCGCTGTTTGTGCGGGTGGCAGTACATAGGAAACATATGCTCCTGACTATTTCACTAGTACCCTTCTTGTCCTCAAAGTTCTACATTTCTGTCCATCAAATTCAAGACTTGCCACTCTTTGACAACTATCTGCTGAGCCCGAGGACATTCCTCTATTTAATTCAAAGCCTCTGTTTATCTAGCAAAGAGCTGCTGGACGGTCCTCTGTCCAGCTCCAGGCATGTGAAGGCGCATGGGCTGATACAAGGTGACATCCCATTGACAGAATGCACACTGAACGTGAAATTGCAAGGTGCTTTGAGGGAGACCTGCGAGGAACCCTCACCGTGTTTGGTAGAAGACGGCAGCCATACTATTCAAGCCTGAGCGACTGTGGATGCCTTCTGCCTCACCTCTTTTTTCCCTCACTCCTCCAGGCACAGAAGTCCTGGGTTGCTTTTCTCAAAGATGCTTTTTAAATGAGGCAACACGCTTGTTTGAGGACTCTCCTTGACTCCCTAATTACATCATAGATGTAGCACACTAAATATTAATAAGGTTGTGGTGAATTTCAATTTGTCCCTTATCTAGGGACCCGAGATGTTTAAGGACTTAGGTAAAACCACAGAAGTGGCAGAGGCCCGGCTAAATCCCCTGTGCTCCAACTCCGAACCCAATCCTCTTTTCCTATCATTGCTATCTCTTTAATATTCTAACATTCCGTGAGAATAAACAAATAAAAAACCCGATAAACCATATTTCTAATAATGAGTATGGTGTTTATAAATATTATAGATAAATCAGACGTAGCCCCCAAAGGAAAATATTTAACCCGTTTTTGGCCGTATTTTAGGAACATTTGATTAGTTTATGTGCTTCAGGCTAAGTAATATTTGGCTGCCATGTCTGATCTCACAAGCCCTCGGCTAGAAGATGAGAGTATGTTCATACTAATTACAGTGACTTTGAAACCCGTCTCCCAAGGAGAACAGAGCACTGGCGCATGTGTCTGATGCCCCGCCCATCTGAAACCCACCAGTAAGGCGCAGCTTCCCTCCCCTCCAGCGTTGTTTTGGAAGCCTTGTCAGTCAGTCAGGCTATTCTAGCTCTTAGAAGTGGGGGCTGAAACTCAGCCAGTGGCAAGCGGAGAGCCATCTACTCACCTGCCTCAAAATGGCGGGCCTATTCTGTGATCACTCTACCATCCGAGATTTTCCTGTGGGTTCCATCCAGAAGAGGCAGAACTGCTGAGACCTCGATCTTTCTCCCCTACTCCTCAGCCACTTCCTGCTCTTTCCCTAGAACAATCGCTCAACCAAGAACTTCTACCTCAGGGGCCTTGAAGTAACCTCTCCCCAAACAGGGAACTTCCTTGACGAATACCTGACGTGTTTTGGTGAGCAAACCACAGAGGCATGCTGGCTGCCTTAGTTTTAGGGTTTTATTGCTGTGAAGAGAGGCCATGACCACTGCAACTCTTACAAAGGAAAACCTTTAATTGAGGCTGCCTTACAGTTCAGAGGTTTAGCCCATCATCGTCATGGCGGGAAGCATGGTGGCGTGCACGCAGACATGGTGCCGGAGAAGGAGCTGAGAGTTCCACGTCCTGATCCACAGGCAGCAGGAACAGAACGAGCTTGAGCTTATGAGACCTCAAAACCTGCGCCCTAGCTACGCAACCAGCAAAGCCACACCCACTCCAAGGCCACACCTCCTCATGGTGTCACTCCCTATAGACCTATGGGGGCCATTTTCTTTCAAGCCATCACAGTGGCAGACTGCCGGTCAGTTGTGGTGGCAGCATGTTCCGCTGTATACTCCTTCCCCACCTGGGTGTCCTGGTCATCACTCATGAATCCCGTTGACTGAACCTCATTGATTTACGTTGTCCTTCACTTCTCGGGGAACCTCGTCACCTGGAGCCGCACAAAAACCCTGGAGCCCTAGTTTGTGGCCTTCACTCCAACCCTGAGGGTCCACACCCACTTCTAGGGACAAGTAGCCAGGATGATGTCATCTTTTCCAAACCAAAACCTTCTCTCCCAGGCAAGCTGAATACCAAAGCTGTGTGGAGGGCAAACGCACGCACGTGGGGAGGAAGCCCGGTCTACTCCAGTGTCTTCTGGCACCCGGCTCAGTCAGCCATGTCTTTTAAATTGGGTTTTTATTTTAGGCCCGTATCAAGGAAACCTCCTTCCAGGAGCTATTTTGGGTGAGCACTTCCGTAAAGAACGAGCAGATGCAACCTGTTTTTGAGGAACTCTCCTTTCGTGAGAGTGATTAAAATGTTCGTAGACACACACAAAGAAACTTTGAAGGTGTAATTCTTCCATGTCCCACAGAGTCTGTTTGATTTTAAACAAGAAACTTCTAGAATGAAATGATTCCCATTTCTTTCATGGATACTTAAAGTTTACAACAGTGTTTGTTCTGACATCGCATCGCAAGCGCGTTCGAGCATACATCAAAGTTAAACAAATTGTAGAGAAAAATCTCTATACCCTTTATCCTGATTCTTCCATTAACATTTTGCAGAGCTTGTCCTATCATGTATCTATGTGCCTATTTTGCTATTTATTAATGATAGCATTGCAGTTAAGAAGACATTTTATGCTTTGGTGTAGACTAAGAAAGTATCTCATATAGGACCTTCAAGCAAAAATACATTCTAAATGCTCTCTTTTTAATCACAGAAATATTAGATGATTTGGTTTTGTAAAACCACACTTGCCTAGTGAAAGGATATGAAATTAGTTTTAACCCTTGTCCAAGTGAGTCTTGCTTTAATGCAGAGCTGTCACTCATTCTAGCATGTGAAAGCTGAAGAGAGCACCCAGCAAAGGTGGAAGTAATATTTCTCAGAATCCCTCATCTGTTTAATCATACATGGGAGAAGGTATTTTTCTTTAACAAGTGGGTAAATGTGTCTATTTATTAATATTCAAGCATAAAGTCACAAACTGAACTTGCCACAAAGCTAATGTGTTAGGTTCAACTACGTGCACTTAGCACCATGATTTATAGAGATCTCAGTCAGCTCTCTGACATGCACATTTATGTGATTTAATTACCTGAAAAGTATTGAGTTAGAGTCAATAAAGGCAGTATGTGTCACCCTGCGGTGCCATTTTTAATAGACCCCGCCCCCAAGAAAAAAGATGCAAATGTGAACTAGATAGAAGGAAACAGAAAAACCTTTTGTTTTACTATCATAAAAGTAAATTGATCATGTTGACCCATACAGTTTTTCATTTCAACTAAAATATCAAGTATTTAATGTAATTAATGCAAAGAAATGTTTGGCTTATTTGCCTAAAACAACTACCTGAGAATGCCACAGCAGAATGGCAGTGTCGATCAAACCCAAATCCCCTCCAGGAAACTGAAGATGAAAGCCCAGCCCTAGAGTGATGGACTATATTTACAACCAAATGTGGTGATGTGGGGGCCTCTGCAAACTCCAGAAAAAAGTGGTGTGGGCAATCACCAGGGGCCATAGATGTGTCTAGTCTAGTAGAGTGGAGGCTGACAAGAGCCATAGGCATCCCTCAGATTTGACAGAAGGTTCAAACTTGCCCAGGGACACTTGCCGTAAGTAGAGTGTGCTGAATGGAAGACGTCAGCTGAAACCCACGAGAGTTTATCTACAACAGTGGTGGATGGTGCCTGGTGTACAGGGTGAGCCATAGAGTTAGTGTCTGTAACTGTGTGAGCCTGGTCCACACAGGACTCCCTAAAGATCAGCACCTGACATGGCAACAAGATGGCTGATGGAGAATGAACCATGAGAAAAACGTAAACAACAGGGAGCCGGGTAAGAGAGTCCAGAGGAAGTCAGAGAGGGAGCCAAAAGCAGGAAATTAAGACTGCATCACATCATGTTATTAGCTCTGCAAGGACCAAAAGTGACTCTGGGAAGTCAGAATCTACTTGACCTAGGTCTCCTCACAGTGGAGGAGAAGGGTTTCACCTTAAAGAAAGCAATGGAAAAGCTTCAGTCAAACTCTGTGCTAGCTACGGCAATGCCCAAACAAGGGGCAGAATAATGTCACCCACAGTCAATGACAGACTGTCCAGAAAGATGCCCAACCTTAGCTGACTACATCAGAATGACTTAGAAGACACGAAGACATGACAACATAAAAAACCAAATCATAGCCGGGCGGGGTGGCGCACGCCTTTAATCCTAGCACTTGGGAGGCAGAGGCAGGCAGATCTCTGTGAGTTCGAGACCAGCCTGGTCTACAAAGCGAGTCCAGGAGAGCTGGCTTACACATAGAGAAACCCTGTCTTGAAAAACTAAAAACAAAACAAAAAAACCAAATCATAAATAAAAAGTAGAAAATGAAACTCAGAAAGGATAATGAAATAAAAGGAAAAAACCATTGTAGAAATGAAGGGTAAATGAGAAAGAGCGTAAGAATAAACTAGCAGAGGAAAGTGAAAAGGGAAGGTTATTACTGATTAATTAATTAACAAATTAAAAGAGAAAGAAAGCTGCGCATTGGTGGCACGGGCTTAGGCAGGACATTCATGAGTTCCAGGTGAGCTTGCTCTATGCTGTTTGGGGCTAGTGTGAGATTTATACCAAGCAAGCAAGCATTCCACTTCTTTTAAAAAAAATATTCTTTAATGGTTTACTTTTATTTTATGTGCATTGGTGTTTTGCTGGCATGTATGTCTGTGTGAGAGTGTCAGATTCCTTGGAACTGGTGTTACAGACAGTTGTGAGCTGCCTTGTGGGTGCTGGGAATCGACTTGAGTCCCTGGAAGAAAGACAGTGCTCTTTATTGTTGAGCCATCTATCCAGCCCAGCACTTGATTTCTAAAGAGAAGAAAGAGAAGGAAAGGAAAGGAAAGGAAAGAAGGAAGAAGCACATAGAAAAAAAATTAATGCTTTGAAAAATGTTTTAAGTGATATATACTAAGAGCAAACATGGAAGCAGAGCAAAGCGCAGAGAGTGAGAGTCTTTGGAGCACTCGGTCCTAATGGGGTGTTTTCATCGCACCCCTCTCCCTGGAAAAGGCTCGTGAGAAAGAGAAGGCAGAAAGAGAGTAAGAGCCCGAGGGGGATGCAGGACTCCAAGGAAACAGTGTCTTCCAGTCACAGCAGAGCTGATGTGCGTATGAACTCACAGAGACTGTGATGGCATGCACGAGAGCTACACAGGTTCAAACCAGACCAAATGCCAGCACGGAGAAGGGCAAGTGGGCACAATATCCCAGCCCTAAGCTAGAAGCTACTCACACAGCCATTACCTGATGGGAAGGGAAAAATCAGTTTTCTCCAGTGGAGTGTCACAGGGTATACCAACCACACTCATGGCAGGCCCCGGGCCAACACAAATGAACTTCATGTTTTGTTGTTGTTGTTTGTTTGGGGGGGGGGGGTTCGTTCTTTGTTTGTTTTTGAGAGTGTGTGTGAGTATGGAAGGGGAGGTGGGGAGAATCTGGAAGGAGTTGGGGGAGGAGAAAAACTATTAAAATATAGTATATGACAACCCCCCCCGCCAAAAAAAAAGTGTCAGTGTCTTAATTTATTGCTAGCCAGGCATATTGAAGTACTAATAATGCAGGTAATACTAAAAACAACAGGAATGATCCAAAATCTGGTCAATAGACGTTCTTAAAGAAAACAAAGTGGACAAACATTGAAAAATATATTTTAAGGGAATTTCCTGAAGTAAAAAAAATTTTTTTCTTTTTTAAGTTTCACTTTTAACAGTGTCTCACAAGTAACCCAAGCTACAGTTTGCAATCTTTCTGCCTAGGGTTTCCAAGTACTGGGGTTACAGGTCACCACCACACCCAGCTTCTAGCAGTCTCACTGGAAAAGAAAATTTCTCTGGGCATCTAGCCCAAAAGGGACAGAAAATTAGATCACAATCAGACATTTTGACAGCAATGTTTTATGGCAAAGGGAAACGGAATGGCATATTTAAGATTTACATAAGTAACACATATTTAAGACGTTACACAAGGAACATATTCGAGATTTGCATCTAGCAAAACATGTCCTCAATTACAGAAGTGTGTGTAAACTATTAGCAGTATGTGAGAACTCTGGGAATGCTATTCCTATGAGCATCTCTTTAAAATAGCCTAGGGCCAAAGAGACAATTTGGTGAGTCAAGGCGTTTTGTTGACAAATTGAATCCCACACCTAGGACCTACAAAGCAGAGAAGAGAGACAACTCCAACACACTGTCCTCCAGCCTCCACATGTACACCAATGCATGAATGTGCCCACACACACACACAGACAAGTAAAGAAATGTAATTTTTTTAAAAAAGATACAAAATATTAGCTACAGAAGAAATGATTGTGCATACCAAAATTACATGTAAAATGAAGATTAAAAGTGATAATTATACGTTATGCTGTATTATGGGATAAACATGGAGCACTGGGGGCTAGGGAGGTGGCTCCGCCATCAGGAGCACGGCTCCTTATATAGAGGGCTTGGGTTCAGTTCCCAGCATCCACGTGGCTGTCAGGAACACTCATAACTCCAGGCAATTCAAAGCTCTCTCCTGGCCTCCTCAGGCACTACATACACATAATGCACTTACACATATGGAGGCAAAGACTCATACACATAAAAAACAAGTAAATCTTTCTGGTAGTGGAGAAGGACAAATAGAGGACATGCAAGAATGCTTTTAACTGCTTCCAGTAATAATTTTTGGTGGTAATATTAGAACTGTTGCTCTGAGACTATGACATGCCCACCTGAGATAAAAACAAGTGAACTATTGCAGGATATTCTCGCTCCCCATACCCTGAGTCTTTGAGAACTAACACTCATGAAACAGAAGAAAAGAGATGGAGGAAGCTAAATAAAAGTCCTACAGCCAGGAAACTGAATCAAACATGGCAGCATGAATTCAAAAGGTATGCTGCCTTTAAGTATATATTTTACTTTATTATAGCATTTATTTTTAATATTATTATATTTTCTGCTTCTCTAAAAAAGCCCAGAAACAATGACCAGTTCCTGAAAACATAGACTTCAAACATCATTTACGGCAGAAATAAACCAGAGCTTCTAAGAAGAAGGAATGGTTGAGTCTAGGTCTGGTACAAGGACCATTTAAAATAAACAGGCGTGTATTGTTGTACAAGACAGGAAGAACACTGACAAAGGTCACCAGCGTTGTGTCTACAGGACCCAGGAAGCAACCCAACAAGGCTCTGAAAACAGAACATTTTGAATTTCAATAAGGATAAGTATTTCAATGGGCTGAGACCTATCACATGTTTCTACAGTCATCTATTTACAATATATATATATATATATATATATATATATATATATATATATATATATATTTAAAAACTGTCTAGTTTAGGAGGAAAAGGAACTAATTCATTGCTGGAAAAACTTTTAAGGAAAACTCAAGCATTTATCTTGTCCTTCTTGCAGAAACTGTCTTACTCACCCACCAAATTATAGACGAAAAGAAGCATCACTTGAAAATCATCCTGACTAATAAGCAAAAATGAAATGGCAGAAGCATCTCTTGTATCTCACCATTTTTTTCAGCCCTACAAACTAAGGCATCTAGATCAGTGGGTCATGACCCTTTTGGGGTTGAATGACCCTTTCATAGGGGTCACCTAACGCCATTGGAAAACACAGATGTTTATATTGTGACTCATAGCAGTAGCAAAATTACAGTTATGAAGTAGCAACGAAAACAATTTTATGGTTGGGGGTCACCACAACCTGAGGAGCTGTGTTAAAGGGCTGTGCAGCATTAGGAAGGCTGAGAACCACTGCTCTAGACAATGGTGCCATTTTAAAAGAGAAACAATACAACCTCCCGAAATCTTACAGAAAAGATCTCGCCTGAGTTTGGTCAAGTGTCTAGATCTAGCTTTCAAGGAACACAGAAGACAGGGGACCATGGTGAGCTGCGCCACAGAGCTAGAGCACAGGAAACACTCAAAACGGTCCAGGCTCTTCAGCTAATTAATTGTGGAAGAAATTAAAAGACACAAAAAATTAGTCCAGACTAAACTATTGCACATAAGGATTGAACTAGAAAGGGTAAGGCTGAACCGTGGATAGACAACATCATACAAAAACAACAAAAATGGGGCTGTCAGTCAATGAGCGGTCAATTCTGTGCCCATGGGTAAGATGGGTAGTGGGTGGGTGGGGGGGTCCTGGGACCATGTCACGACCTGAGTATGGCGGTTTGAATGGGTACATCCTCAGAGGGTCGGACATTTGAATACTTGGTCCCTAGCAGGTGGCACTGTTTAGGCAGGCTTTGGGGTGATGTTACTGGAAGCAGGCTTTGACAGTTCAAAGAGGCACGTCATTCTGAGTTCACCCTTTCTTTGTTTCATGCTTGCAGGTCAAAATATGAGCCCTGGCTTCTGCTCCCGCCACCATGCCTTTACTCTACCATCATGGACTCTAACCCTTTAAGCCCAGATAAGCCTTACTCTAAGTTGCCTTGGTCAGGGTGCTTTGCCACACCAGTGGGAAAGCAGCAGATACACTGGGTGATGACTACAATAAAGACGCTTGCCTTATAACACGTTCCTAATCTTTACGGTGAAAGACGATGAGATGGAGTAAGGTGAAAGTGTTAAGACTAAGACTGAGATGAGCTTGAATTCTAAACGGAGATGAGGAAGAAACAATATGGAAACAAAACAAGCATTTATTTCACAGGTTTGGAGTTCTACTTTAGTAAATGGAGAACTAAGGTTGAGTATGGTGATGATGATGACGACGACGACGACGATGATGACAATGACGATGACGCCAGCGATTAAGATATCCTCAGCATTTTCTCTGCAGTATCTTATGCCATCCTCACAATAGCTTAATGAGATGAACATCATCTTTGTCTGAAAGTTTAAAAATCTAGGATGGGGTGCAGCTTGCCCTGTGGTAGAGCACCCACCTAGCATGTGCAAATGTGTGGGAGCAGGTTGTACTGATCTCCCTCTAGATCTCTGTGAGAAAAGCAGAGTGTTGTTCCCTTTTGTGTTGGCTCAGCCTAAACTCCATTCAGTGCTTCAGGGCTGGGTACCTCCTTACCGCCAGCAGAATCTAGGCACTTTGCACTTTCTGTCCTAGGTCTCTCTAACCTTGGAGTAGGACTCTTCATGAATCCACCAACACTTATGCGTAGCTGGGGCTGAGTGTATGATGTAAGTCTGTCCTGGAGATGGGGGACAAGACCCATTAGATACTCGATTCCTTTTGATCCCCTCACAGACAGTTCTGAGTCACCTGTAATTGTGGACACCTCCAAAACATAACTTTGAACTCACCTTTAGTCCTCCGAATGCTCACTAAAGCTCCTTGGAATCTTTGCCTAAATAACCCCCTCCCCATTGCCACCCTCAAATGATTATCGTGGGCTCTACTTTTGGGGGAAATGCATCAGTTATGCTTTCTTATCATGGTGACCAAATGTCTCACAGAACCAATTTTCTGGAGGAATCAATGGTTTATTTTTGCTTCTGGATTCAGAGGGTCTCAGTCCACTGTAGTGGGAAGGGTATCCTGGCAGTAGCAGGTTAGGCTGCTATAACTGGAGTGTGAGCATGAGGTCATGTCACAACAGGAAGCAGAACCAGGGACAGGTATAATCTTCAGAGCCCCTCCCCTGGTCATCTGATCCTGACACCCAGACCGCCCTGCTTGAAAACTCCACAGTCATCAGGCTAGCACCAGAAGCTGAGGACCAAGCCTTCCAGATATGAACTTTTGAGGGATAATTCAAGTTAAAACCATAATAGAGGGCCAGCACTTAATGACAAAACAAAACTGAAAAAAGGACTCAGCCATTTTAAATGCTGTCAAGAGGTCAAGGGTCCACAGGACACAGTTTGGTGGAATTATTGGGAACCTGGAGTCACACAGTTGGTTTCATATTGTCACTGAACCTCAAAAAATTATTGAAAATGCAGAGAATTTTTCAGAAATAGTATACTTTAGTTTATTTTTTCCTGAAACAGTATAGTATATTATTTAAAATGTCATATTTACAACATAATATCATTTTCCCTATCAGTATCCCAGAAAAAAAAGAAAAGTTGTATTGGTTTATTCCAGTGGCAGAGGTGGGGGCTAGCGAGAATTGCAGGTTCCCCAAAGCAGAGGCCTAAGCAGAGAAGTTTTTGAGCACCACTGAGCAATGACATCATTGTTTCCTTAGTTACCCAATGTGAAGGCAGAAATGAATAAGCTAGATACGACTGAAATATCTAATGGGGTGGGGGCGTTGTAACTTTTAATGGCCATGAGATCTGTCATCCTTGTAACTCAAAATGTGGTTACTCAAAAACGTGTAACCAGAAACTTTATGGGGCCTGTCAAGTTGTTGCTTATGGCATGGTCAAAAAATGTCCTGTATTCATTTACTTTGTTGGTAGGAGCTCAATATAGATGGTTCAGTGACCATGACTACACTATTGAGTTAGCATTTTGGAGATTTGTAAAAAAAAAAAAAAAAAAAGCGGACAACAACAACAAAAAACCTAAAACCCACAAAAAACAAAACAAAACAAAACAAAACATGTTTTCTTCTTGCCAAGAAGTTAGGAGGTAAGGCTCGGATACATATTCACACATTTATAATGTATGAGTGCAACAGTCGACTCTCTTTTTACTACATCATGTCTGTTTATGAAGACACTCTGAAAAGTTGAAACAATTCAGTCTCTACCTGATATTTAAAACTCAACTGTAATATTGTAACCAACAAATATTTTGCTTTTTTTGATGGAAGTTGTTGACAGACACTGCAGCTACTTTATTTGAAATTCTGTAATAAGTAGGCCAGCATGGTTATTCTCATTTCAGTGTTAGCAAAACTAAAGAGACACTTTAAGTGTTGTGTGCAAACTCAGAATTCACTGCGGTAAACAGTCTGTTTCGGGTTAGCTGTAAGGTCAACAGGCAAAGAAGACAGCTTTGACTGGTGCCTCATCCTCGGATCTAGGATCTGGGAAGTTGTATTTGAATGAATGCCAAGCTCGCTATACATTAACCAGAAGGTAAGGCACACTGCTCACAGCTAACAGAAACTGCATGGAAAGTTCTCACCATGCATGCCTGAACAAAAGGATAGTCTCTCGAGTGTGTGTGTGTGTGTGTGTGTGTGTGTGTGTGTGTGTGTAGCAATGTTACATCATTTGATCAGTACCTTCTAGTTCGAAGTTTACTTAATAATAAGTTTACAACTATTTTTATTGAACTTTTCTTTGGAATAAAGACAATAGCTTAGCTATTTTTCGAGTCAGGGTTTCTCTGTGTAGCCTTGGCTGTCCTGGACTGGCTTTGTAGACCAGGCTGGCCTCAAACTCAGGGATCCTCCTGCCTCTGCCTCCTGAGTGCTGGGATTACAGGCATGCGCCCCCCGAGCCTGGCTAGCTATGTTTTTTTAATTTCCTTATGGATAATGCACTATAAACATTGATCTAACAAAGCCTGTGCATGTGAACAATACATACCTGTTTCCACTTTTTTAACTGAAGAAGAGTGGAGATAAAGAAGTGGGGCATGCTGGCACACACCTTTAGTCCTTTGGAAAGCCAAGCACACAGATCTCCTGAGTTCAGCTCCTATACAGTAAGTTCCAGACCAGCTAAGGCTCTATAGTGAGACTCTAATTTAAAAAATAAGGGGGGGGGGGGGGGGGGGAGAGGTGGCAAAAAGAATTGGCTAAAACCAACTTGTTGAATCAGTAGATAAATAATAGGATACATTTTAGGCAAAATACCTTTACTCACGAGTTTCTTCTGTGTTCTACTATATGAGTTTTATTTTTAGTTGTTTCTGATAATACTTTTAAACTAACTTGGAGCTTTTGTTTTTTCACTAAATTTACAGGGTTTGTAAATAGCTGAAAAGGTCAAACAGGCTGCTTAGATGGCTCTGCAGGTAAAGAAAGGCACTGGCCACAAAAGCCTAAACGCCCTAGTCCAGTCTCTGGGTCCCAGAGTGAAAGGAAAGAATTAACTCCTGAAAGTTTTCTCATGTCATATATGCACACAAAATAGCAAATTAACAATTTAAATGTAGATACTAAGCGTCAAACAGCTTTCAGGACCTTGCTACAAAGATCATTTTCATTTCTCCCTCCCAACTCTGGTTTCTTTTTAGTTCTAATTAATTGTAATTTCTCGACTTTTCCATTTCAGACATTATTTGTTGATTTCCCAATAAAGAAAGTCAGGGTCTGGTTGTCATTGACTCTCTGGTCTTGCACAGACTCATGCCTTGAATCCGCACGTTTGGCTCTGTGACAACTGCTTAGGTCATTATCCCTCCCTTACATTACTTAAGTGCTATCTTCCTGGGCTGAGTAACACACTATGACTTTATTTCCTTCCTATATATATTTTTTTTATTGAAATGAAGGCTCATGGGTTTATATTAAATAGGATTTGTGACACACACTTGTCATTGGTCTGCACTTGACTTTCCTTCATATCTTTACTTAATTAGATATTCTTGTGTGTGTGTGTGTGTGTGTGTGTGTGTGCGCGCGCGCGCGCGCGCGCACGCATGTGGGGGTCAGAAGACAACCTCACATTCACATGTTGTTTCTCAGGTGCTCTTCATGTTTTTTGTTTTTGTTTCTGTTTCTAGTTTTTTGATACAGGGTCTCTCACTGCCTTGGGACTCTTGATCAGCTAGGCTGGTTGTCCAGCAAGCTCTAGTGAATCCAGCTGTCTCTGCCTCCCTAGCACTGGGGTTACAAACATCATGGCAGGTGGGCTCTCTCTCTCTCTCTCTCTCTCTCTCTCTCTCTCCCTCCCTCCCTCCCTCCCTCCCTCCCTCCCTCCCCTTCCTCTCTGTGTATGTGTGTGTCCATGTGGGCTCTGCGGCTTGAACTCATGTCCTTGTGTTTGCAATCCAGCATCTCCCCAGCACTAATTAGCTGTTGCAGTAATAGCTCTCATCTAATCCTTTTCTCGCATTACATTTCCTAGTTCTGTCTTCCCTGTTCTTTTTTCTTTTTTAGGGAACTCTCATCACTCAGGTATCTTCTGTGCTGGTCTTCTAATTTTCTTATCTCCTCTTTCCTGCTTTCCCCATCTTAAAAATATAAGAAAACAAACAAACAAACAAAACCATCCAGCCAAAGAAACAAAATACAGTGTTCTAAAGTATTTCCTAAGTTCTGTCTTCTAGGTCTATCAGCTACTGTATTTAAATCAATTTCATGTTTACTGGCTGGCATACTTTTATGCTAGAAAGTGAGTTAATTTTTCCATGTTCTTTGTCTATTTTAGGATAGCATCAATTACACACATACACAAAACTAACAAACAAACAAACACCCCCCCCCCCCCCCCGCACACACACACACAAGAAGCTGGTCTAGGTAACACACGTCTGTAATCCCAGCACTCTGGGAAGCAGAGGCAGGCGGGTCTCTGTGAGCTTGAGGCCAGCCTGGTCTAATTGAGTTCGGGATAACCACGGCTACACAAAGAAACCTTGTCTTATAAAAAAACAGAAACAAAACAAAAACCATAAGTCATGAATTCTTTGGATATGTCAGTGGTGGTTGTCCCCTCCCTGAAGTGACTGTGTTTCCTTCAAGATTTTTTGGAATCAGTCATACCAGAGAGTTTCCTTGCATTTTTGCCACTGTCTGGTTGTTTGTTCAACACCAAAGTTGTCTGTCAGAGAGCGGAGTTGAAACCCCAAAGTTGTGCTTCGTTGGCTGACATCCTCCCCGTTGGGCAATCTAGCTGGGCCCATGGCTTGGGGATTCCCTGAGGGAGTTCCTGACGTTGGGGTTACTCCTTTCATTCCCTAGAGCAGATTTCTATTTTTCTACCAGGAGCGTGCTGGGTTGACAGGCAACAGTCTGCATGCAGAGAGGGTCAGAGCTGTTGCTGCACGCAAAACAGGGAAAGGGCTAAGAGAATAATTGCTTCATTAACACACTGTCAGAGAAACCTTAACCTCATCTTCACCTTCTCTTTCCTGAGTCTTAGGGGATTTTGTAATGTAAATTGAGTTTCCCTTCAGCTTTCCTCATGAGGAGGCTTCTGCTCTGACCATCTCTCTGCAGCAGTACCTATCTTCTTCCTGGGCTCCATAATTTCTCAGACATTACTCTCCGTTAGTTTCCTTTTTATCTTATGCTTGCACTTCTAACTGGAAACGCAAATTAGATTTTTAAGGCATTGGCAGACTGTGGACAAGAATACGCTGAGCACCTATCATGTGCCAGCTGCACTCACTCACTCGGCATATTAGTGGGTCTGTGGACTTTCAGCTGCTTTTAAGTCCTGGGCTGGAAGGATGTCTCTCAAGCTTCTGTTGTTTTTTTCCTCACAATCACTCCAGCTCCTCCTGATGCCCACTGCTTATTCCGTTATTTCTGGTGTATCATTAACCTCTACCTCAATCTCGATCAACTAAACGTACCTTTTCCTATCACCGTCTATTTATAGTCTGTCTTCTTTCTATATAAAAGGTTCCCCTTCACCTATGTACAACAGAGAGAACTTTAAACTCCAGGTAGTAAAAAATTCTGCTACCTGCTCACAGTCAGGCGAAGAGTGGCTCATCCTCCTCAGTGTGGTTGTGTAGTGTCATGACCCTGAGCTATCATAATTTCTCATGTTATGTGTTAGCATGATTACTACCTGCCAGGGCCCGCGGTGACAAACACTGTCCCAGGACACTTCATGGGTGTCGGGCAGTACTCTCTCCAGGGAAACAGTGTTTGAGTTCCAGCTGTGTGACCTGGGAGTCTGTGTTTTCTGTCTCCATCTACAAAACTAAACAGACAAAAGCCCCTATCCCAGCAACAGCTTTCTCTTGTGTAGGATAATGAAAATCACAGCATGAACTTGGAAAGACCACTTTCTGAGTCACATGACTTAATAGATGCTGTCTTTAGGATGACACAGGATACACAGGAGCAAGCATATGACTTCATTTGCATACTATGATTTCTATTTTTTTTTTTAAAGACAGGGTTTCTCTGTGTATCCTTGGCTGTCTTGGGCTCACTTTGGAGACCAGGCTGGCCTCGAACTCACAGTGATTCACCTGCCTCTGCCTCCCGAGTGCTGTGATTAAAGGTGTGTGCCACTATGCCTGGCTTTTGAGCTTTTAATTTTTTAATTTTTTATTTTTAGGCTTTTTATATGATTTCTTACCATCATCCCACTTAATGTACAAGTTTAAAAAGTTAATATGCCTATGGCTGTGCAGCAAGTTCACAGCAATGCAAACTCTAACAAGTCTGATGACGTTTTTGTCAGAATGTCAATATAATCCATAATTAAAAAAAATACGTATTGATTCGATATTTGTTATTTGCCAACTGCGTGTAGATAATACGGAGCTATAATTGAACAAAACAGGATTGGTTGGCAGGAATAGTTTCACAAATGGTTGGAAAAGGAAGGTGAAGAGGGTGTTTAAGCTATGAGACATCTGGCCCTGGGTGTCTGCCAGTCTGAGTGGTGCAAGGTAGATGTCCATATGGGCAGGAAATAGATCAGGACAGGCAGCAAAGCTCTAGGAGGAAGGAGACGTTTGTATAAAGGACATTTGTATATGCGTTTGTCTTTGTGTAAGGTGCATTTGTATATGCATTCGTCTTTGTATAAGGTGGTGGGAATGCTGGCTGCAAACGGGGCCATCCACTGATAAAGAAAGGTAGTGGGAGGTGGGATTGTCATTGCCAGCATATGGAGTTATGAATATGGAACGGATAAAAACCAAACAGACTTTGTGATGTCAGATTGTATATTGGCATGAGAAAGAGAAAAGGAAGGATTCCTAACCATTCTCCAAAGCTAACTAGGAATGCCACCACAGAGCAGACAAAGCCACCATGATAAAAGACAACTACCAGCTAATATTTTACACCAACAGAGATCCAAATAAAAACTCCCCACATCAAATACAACAATACACTTTTGCAAAGCTGTACATGATGACCAAGTGAGATTTTCATAGACATAGACTTGGCTTAACATTAGAAAAACCAGCCAATGGAATTCAACATGCCAACAAACTGAAGGGAAACACTAGAGGTGGAAAGGGCACATGCCACAGTGCAGATAAGAGTCTTTCCTGCTGCATCAAGGGCACCCTCTGCTGAGTCTCACAGTTAATGAGACAGATAAGTAGCCCAGACGATAGCAAAGCTGTGTGGCCATACCTATTACATGGTGCCCAAGCACGTATTCTACATATGACCTTTTACCCAATATATCAGACTATTGTACAATTCACTGTTGTAGAAAATATAAAATGTCTAATAATATTATTAAATAGCTTATGATTATTACAGCGGTATTATATAACCTGCTATCATAATCAATAAAAGACGCAGGCACTTGTATTTTAGAATAAGCCTTATTTTACCTGGAGCTGGGCAGATATTAACCCCTTAAACTACCTCCCATTATCTCCCACGCCATTTGCCTTAATCGTTTCTTTCTTTTCTTTCTTTCTTTCTTTCTTTCTTTCTTTTTTTTTTTTTTTTTTTGAGATAGGGTTTCTCTGTGTAGCCTTGGCTGTCCTGGACTCACTTTGTAGACCAGGCTGGCCTCGAATTCACAGCGATCCACCTGCCTCTGCCTCCCGAGTGCTGGGACTAAAGGCGTGCGCCACCACCACCCGGCTGCCTTAATCGTTTTTATCTGGGCTATTTCCCATCCATAATCCCCAGATACTTGCTTATGATGTTCACCTGGGCCACTTCTTTCCATGCAGGACTTTGGAGTTCCCCTTCCTAGTCCGTGTGGTTCTTCTTTATGCCGTGCGATTCTGTTCCTTGTTTCTCCTCTGGTACCTTTCTCTTATCCAAGATCCTTCTGTCCCAGAAGCCCTTGAGCCTTTGCTCCGCCCCTTCCTTCTACCCTGCCCAGGTGTGGGCCTTTTATTGATCAAACAGGGAGGCAAGGTTCTACAGCAATACTTGGCGTACGTGATAGTCTGTTCGTAAACAGTAAGAATCTTGGGGTTGGGCAAGCAATTAACAAAAACAGAGCTCCAGACCATGACGTAGCAATTCACTGCTCCCAAAAGTCCGTTCCTTGAAATACCAACATCCCTTGACATATAAGGCTCTTCTTGGGATACCAGGATGCATAATATTGAAAAATTTTAACGCTAAGAAAACTACATTTCCATTCCTGTTTCCGTGGCATGTGTTATATACAGGAACTTAGAATATAATGTGGCAGCGGCAGTCTGGGGGGCGTGGGGAAGGGGGAAGTACACCAGAGGACGGTGAGTTCCTTGGCTCTGGTTGTTTCCACTTCTCTTGTCGTAGTTTTGTTTTTCTGACACCATGTCTTGCTGTAGCTCACCGGGAATTTGCTATGTGAGCCAGACTAGCCTCAAAATTGTGATAATCCTCCTGCCCGTGCTCCCCAAGTGCTGGGTTACAAGCATGAGCCCTCACACCTGGCTCCAACTCCTACTGTTATGATGACAATTTCCAGCCTTTTGTCCCCACCATGGCAATTGACAAATTTCCCTAGATATTTCCCTTGGGTTTTTTTTTTTTTTTTTTTTAATTTTATTTTAATCTCGTCTATGCCCCTGAAATAATCTTTGTTTGTTTTTCGAGACAGTGTTTCTCTGTGTAGCCTTGACTGTCCAGGACTCACTTTGTAGACCAGGCGGGCCTCGAACTCACAGCTTTCTGCTTCACTCTGTCTCCCAAGTGCTGGGACTAAAGGCATGTGCCGCCACTGCCCAGCTTAAATGTGTGCCCCAGATTTAAAAAAAAAAAAAGCTGTCAGTAAGATACCATGTATCTACAGAAAGGTCAGTCAGAATGATCCTTCCTGGGAAACTAGATGAACCGAACTTTTCTTCACACACGGAGAGACTTTTAGAGGTCTGGAAAACGGCTTGGTGGGAAACAGCTCTTGCTGCCAAGCCTGGCCACCCGAGTTTGTCCCATTGAACCCACGTAAAAGGCGGGATGTGGCAGCACTCACTTGTTGTCCCGGCACTGCTATGGTCCAATGGCAGGCAGACACAGCAGAACTGGCTAGAAGCTCCTGGGCATGCACGCAGAGTGTTAGTGGAAACAAGAGAAACCCTGCCTGAGAACAAGGTGGAATGTAAGAACAGACTCTCACAAGCTGTCCTCTAAGCTCTATGTGCGTGCCATAGTAAGTGTGCATGTGCCTTTACATGTGTACATATGTACACAAAACAAATAGGTAGAAGTTTATACATGCATGTATATGAAAGTCATGTGGTAAAAAAAAAAAGTGTTTATTTCTATAAGCATAGAAAACAGATTATAGCCTGAGTCTCCAAAGTGATGGTATTGAAAGAGGGTGACACCTTTAAACAGTGAGGCCTTGGACTAACTCAAAGAGAGAATTCTAAGATAAAACAAGTCCATAGTGCATGCCTTGGAAAGGAAGGTCCCTAGATCCACTGAAGTTTTCTTTTAAAGATGTATTATTTTCATTTTATGTGTTTTGCCTGTGTGTTTGTCTATGCACCAGGTGTGTTCACAGCTTGCAGAGGCTAGAAGGCAGCAGCAGATCCCCAGGAACCAGTTATAAATGGTTGTTAGCAGTCATGTGGGTGCTGGGACCTCAACATGGGTTCTCTGGAAAAGCAGCCAGTGCCTCTAACCACCAAGCCGTCTCTCCAGCCCCTCCTGAGTTCCCATGAGGTGGTTTTAAAGGAGGAGGCCTGGCCTCTCTGCTCTGGCTCATACGTCACTGTTAATGTGCCCCAGCTGTCTCTGCCTGCCCATCAACATGAGATGAATCAGGACGTTCAGCCACCAAAAACTGTGACCTAAATTCTTGCTTTACAAGTGTCCTGTGGGACTCATTTCTTTACACTAGCACATCCCAAATAATTATATACAGAATTAAATATGAGGGGAAAAAAAACCAAACATGCATTTCCTAAGCAGGATTGTTCCTGAATGTCATCCCTGACAGGTATTATGAGGGATTGGATTCCAGCTGGCTTGGTTCCCACTCCTCAGATGAAGTAAGCTTTCAAATAGTGAGACACACTGAACTTGCGCATTTTCCTTTAAGTGACAGCCATATCTATATTCGGATAATTGCAATCATCCAAAAACTTCGATTATAAGATTTTATTTCAACTTATCTCTCTCAAGGTATAGCTAACAAAATAACCGAGTTACACTATTAGTTCTAAAGTTTTATAAGCCAGCATTTAATTGGTTGTGCAATGCTAGAGGCTCTGAGCTCTGACATGTAAATTCAGCTATGAGTAAACAATTCTTGCTATAATTAAAATCCCACTCTCCTCAGTTTTTTTTTTGGACAGCTAAGTAGTTATTTACAGAAATAACTAATGTGTTACGCATACATAGAAATTTAAGGTTTTCTTTTTTTAAAGATTATTTATTTATTATGTATACAGTGCACATTAGGTCAAATTATTGATGGTTGTGAACCATGTGGTTACGGGGAATTGAACTCAGAACCTCTGGAAGAGCAGACAGTGCTCTTAACCACTGAGCCATCTCTCCAGCCCCAAATTTAAGGTTTCCAGTAACCACTTCTCAATCAGATTGTGATTCTTTAAACACAACAAGTGGGCAGTTCTCACCAAGTGCTCACAAGACTCCCTGCTTTACTGCCAAGCTGTACCTGACCGACACAAAGGAATTCCAAAGCAAGGGAATTCTAAAGCTTACAGCTCAAAAAAAGAAAAACAAAAACTAAACAAACAACAAACAAAAACCCCAAGAAACAACAACAACAACAACAAACATGTATCTTATTAATCAGAGCCCACAAACTGTTTGGGAAGCCCTCAGTTCTGACATTGCAAGAGAAAAATAAATCTTTGTTATTAGTGACATGCTTAAAGAAAATAACATTGACCTCCCCCCAAACAGGTATAGCTATCTGCTTTACATCCATTTGGTGGCCCCTGCCTCTGCAGGGATTGTGGCCTTTTGGTTATGTCTCGTCCGGTGTCCCTGCTTAGCGTCACACCCTCAGAGTTCTCTGTGGATGGAGACAATAAAGATGCTGAAAGGTAAACAAACAAACCAACAAACAAGCAAAATACCACCAAGGGCAGGGCTGGGCCGGGGAAAAGAACAAGCCACAGCTGTGCTGCCTCACAGTCATCCAACCGCCTTGTCCAGATCACTGGTTTCCAGGCATGTCTGCACACGGGCATGACCTGAGGAGTCAAAATACTCCTGATGCCCGTAGCCAGCCCTCAGAAGTGGTGAGTTAATTGGTCTGGCATATGGCCTGGGATTTAGAATTTTATAGACTTCCATTAGACTCTGCCTGCAGAAGAGTTTGGGAACAAATGATCTATATATAATTCTATTACTTTTTTTTTTTTTTACAAATTAGGTTCATAGCACCTTTAGCTCATTTCTTTTAATGCTCTCATACTTTTTGGAGAAACCTAAGGAGGAACTATTTATTCTGGAATAAGCCAAAACTATAAACCTACGAGGTAAACCAAGTTCCAAAAGCAGAGTAGAACATAATTATGTACTCTCGTCCCAAGAGCGTCAAGTTAGGAAGAACAAAGGCAGAAAAGGAGCCGAGATTCATAAAGGTTTTTTCTGTTGTTGCTTTGTTTTTTTGTGACCAGAATAACCGCCAGGTGGGTTTTACAAAGCCATGCGCCCTAAAACTGGTCAGCAGAATTAGAGACCATGACCTACAAGATCCTGGGACTAAGTGATGGCCTGGCCCAGCTTCCCACTCCATCAGCTGGAGCCCAGGCAGCAGCTGGAAGGGAGGCTAAGCAATCGTGTGTTGTACATGAATAAACCTGTGTGAGATACTGAGTTCATTAATGTTCTTGTTGGCAGACTCCTGCGTGACTTAGAGGCAGCCAAGTGGGATTGCAGGTTTGATTTACTAAAGAGATACAAGTCAAGTTATGCAGACATAAGCATCTTTTCTTTTCTTTTCTTTTTTTAATCACCAGCCTCAGGCTTGATGTCCAGACCTTGTAATTGTTTTTTCTTTTTCTTTTTGCCACGGTAAAGTTCAGTTACGTTTCTCTGTGACTGCTCCTCCTCTTGTGGGGACACAGTAGCTATCCAGACTAAGGGGGAAAAAGAAACAGCTTGAAAAGTTCAAAGCATCAAGATGAAGTAATGGGAACACTAAAGTGTCTTCATTACTTAATAAAAAATTAAAAGGACCCACACACCAGGTGAGCAGACTGCAGCCGGAAAGGAGGCACCCATGTTGTGGATCCACAGGAAGAATCCATGCTCACTCTGACACTCTGGGCAAGGGGCGGGGCGAAGTGTCTTGGGCAGTATTGCTCTTTAAACAGTGACCGGATCATTAGCAAGAAACACAAATGGTATCACCCACAAGTCCCTGCCTGGAGATGAAGAGCTACAGGCAATTAATGGCTATTAAGAGAGGGAGTATCAGGATAGAGAGATGGCTTCTTCCAAAGGTCCTAAGTTCAATTCCCAGCAACCACATGGTGGCTCACAACCATCTACAATGAGATCTGGTGCTCTCTTCTGGTGTGCAGGTACATGGGGACAGAATACTGTATAATAAATAGATCTTTAAAAAAAAAAAATACTCAAGAGAGGAGCCTTTTCCAGGGGTAAGCCCCTGATTGGTTATCTAATCCTAACTGGCCAGCTCTGGGCTGGAGAGATGTCAGCCATTAAACACTAGGCTCAAAACCCAAATGCCAAGTGGTTATCCCTAAAGACATGTATATATGAGAACACTCAATGGACTCAGCAGATTGTGTATGTATAGTGTTATTGTTATATTCATATATGTGAGTTTATATAGGTGAATATAACAATAATAATGAATGAGAAGTTATGAATTTTAGAGGGAGTTAGGAGGACATAGGAGGAAGTGGGGGGATCGGAAGAATGAAAGGACGTAAACACAGAACTCATGTATGAAATCCTGAAAAATAAAATAAAATAAATGTAAACAAAATCCGAAGTCAATGTCAATTCTACTGATTGCTGGGCAAACTAAGACTTTAGTTTGGGGCAAAGGTACCTAAAAAGAGAAAAGCGAATAAACCGCAGCCAGTGGATGAAAATAGAGTGCAAAGCAGTGTGGGTCATCATGAAATAGAATGTGTTCTCACAGTTAACACAGCTAATCCTCAAGGTCTCTCCGAGTGGAGTATGGTGGTACCGTTCTGCAAGCCCACTCTGGAGGCAGATGAAGAGGGTCAGAAAAACAGGGTCAGCCTGGGCCACCTAAGCTTTGTCTCAAAAGAAAGAAAAAGTTAACACAAATACACAAGAAAACAGAAAAAGCTCTTCCAAGCCTTATTAAAAGCTGACAACAAACTGCTAAGCACAGAGATATGCAGAGCTTCCTTCCCAAACAGAACACAGCGTCCAGTCCCAAGTGCTCTCCTGGCAAACAGCACTGATAACTCCATCCTCATCTCCCCCCCCCCCATCTGTCTCAGGCTATAGCCCCCCTCCTGTGCACAGCCAACCCAAGCTTCCTACCACAGCGACACCAGACTTGAACTCCCAGACCAAACCCAGATGCTCTGGTAGCCTATCTTGCCCACCCTGAGTAACGAGCCATCTCCCCAACCAAGTCCTCACCTTCCATGTTCATACTCCCCAACTCTCAGTTTTGTGCTCTGTCAGCACTTCCCCTACCCTCTAGAGGTCTCCCCCCCCCCCACACACACACCTTCTTATTCAAATAAGCACATGCCAGCTCTGGCTCCCTTGACACCTGGACATCCTAACTCGCTCTGCCATATTCATGCTGACTAGTTTTTATACTTACCTTAAGGCTGGGCCCAACCGTTTCTCAGTGAAATCTCTCCTGATTTTTATCAGCTGACTTAGAGGGTTCCTTGCCTCTTCCCTTCTATCCTTTGTAACTCTACTGGAACATGTGTCATTACTGTAATTAAAATTTGTGTTGCATGGAGCTCTCTTTACCTGGAAGGCAGGTAAGCATCGCATCATATCCTGTGTTATAGCTTTTATACCTGACATTCAGAAAGTATTTAATAAATTCATCTGTGCTACATCTGCAATTCTTCATCTACCCACATTAGAATTACTTGGGGGTGGGGACTTTTAAAACTACGGAGACAGGAGTTCTGCCTTAGACCAGTTCAAATTGAATTTGTGGAGAGAAGGTACTTCTCTGGTGGTCTAATGTGCAGCCAGGGTCACATCTATTTTACCTGGAAATGCCAATTAAAGCTGTAACAGAAAACGGGAACCATGAAGGTCCTTTGTGACTTAAAAAAAAAAAAAAAAAAAAGACAATCTGGCTGGTTATCTATGAATTAGTAATAAATCACTCCAAAATTGAACAACCTCAAATACCCAACTTATTATCTACAGGGTCTTTTGGCCGGTGATCTAGACACAACTTGGCTAAGTCCTCTGACTGGCAAATTTCTCACAAGTCCACATTCACAGTGTCAGGCCACAGCTGGTGTCATGTCTGGCTCCATTGGAAAGGAGAGGGCGTGTGCGAGCCCACTCCCACTGACAGGATTCATTTCCTCCCTAGCTTCTTGGCCCTTAGCCTTCCGTGGGTCCCTGCTTTTCATTAGCGCAGTCGAGACAATGACCATGGGCCTCGATGAGAGGCTAAAAGACGGAAAGTGAGGAGGCAGCCAGAGGGGTGGGGAAGGATCAGGAGTGAGATTTCTCCCAACTGAGACCTTGGCTTGTGGATACCATTCTTGACCAGAAATAAACAAGGGCTCCTAGAGAAACAGCTGACTCTGGGGTTGGATCTGGGAAAGTAGAAGATGAGACTGGAACAGCTTTTTGTACCAAAGTGTAAGAAAGGGCTTTAAAAAAATGAAGAGAATGGGTAAGGAGGGAAAGTGAGGAGATCATAAAGAGCACAGACATCACAAAGTGGGTATGGCTGGGGGCCGTCTTTAAGCTGCCTACCCAGACAGTCAGTACTATTTGGCTTAAAAATTAACTTCTCTTAAAGGAACCCCAGCTAGACTGTCTTAACACCCGCAGCAAGCCCATCAATGTAAAACCGATGAAGGCTTTTCCCAATACCCATATTTTTGACTAATTATATAACTACAGATAGATTAATTTAAGGCCAGTTAGGTGAGATAGTATCAAAGTTTGTCCATCTGTAGAGCGGTAGCTTGGACATGGCCTTATAAATTAGGTCAATATGCTTTTCAAAGATTAAAAGTGATTTTCCTTGATCTCCCTAACATCTTCTTAGTTACACAAGTTCACAGAAAGTAGGCCGAGCCCTTTAAGGACACAATGCAAAATCTGATTTTAGTAAAGAGAAAATAGTTACTAGGAAGGGTAAAATGCCAAGGAAAATAGGCAAGTCCATGCACCCACTATCTGGCTGATAAAAGCAGTCAATCTCTATTCATGTGCCAGGCAGAGCCTAGTGTACTGGATGACCGTGGACACTGATGTTAATAGCCACAGTGTAAGCCTTCCCCAAAGACGCTAGCAGGAGGGAAGCATGCACTCATGTTTGCTCTGCTTACAGATTATTGCTAAGATGGCACATGTTGTAGTTACCTTTCCACCGCTCTGATAAAACACCATAAAAAGGCAATTAAACTGGGCGTGGTGGTGCACACCTTTAATCCCAGCACTTGGGAGGCAGAGGCAGGTGGATTGCTGTGAGTTCCAGGCCAGCCTGGTCTATAAAGTGAGTCTGGGACAGCCAAGGCTACACAGAGAAACCCTGTCTCAAAAAACCAAAAAACAAAACAAAACAAAACAAAACAAACAAACAAACAAACAAAGCATTTAATTGGCCTTGTGGTTTCAGAGGGTTAAAGTCCACGACAGTGGAGAGGGAAGGCAAGGTGACAGGGCTCACATCTTCATCTGAAAGCAGCAAGCAGAACAAGCAGATGAGGGATGGGTGGAGCCAGCCCCTTGACACACCTCCTATCAAAAGGGCTACACCTCCTAATCCTTCCCAAATAGTTCCACCCACTGGCCATCAACTACTCAAATATACGAGCTTATGGGGGCTAGTCTCATTCAAACCACCAGAGCAAGTTAAAGTTGTTTAGTGGTGTTTAGTAAGTTACAGCAGATTGTCATAAATGAGAAGAAACCCTTATGAAGACACAAGTGACTGGAGCTCTGGAAGCTTGGTGCTGACAGCACACCACACAAAATCCTAGTCTCGGAATTTCTATTCCAACTAACTGCAACATTCCATCTCAAACAAACAAACAAACAAACAAACAAACAAAAAAAAAAAAAAAGAAAAAGAAAGAAAAAGAAAAGAAAAAAGAATCAATTGTTTTTGGTGTGAGAGCACCAGCCTTCCACTTTTAGAACACTGGCTTTGACAGTACCTTTTCCTTCAAATAATTTCCTAAATGTATGTTCAGAAACATTTGGTTTTGTACCTTTTAAAGCCTGATATGGTTTTTTTTTTTTTTTTTTTTTTTTAAGGATGTGGTCATAATGCAAGGTATAAAAAGGCACAACTGAGAATCGAGCTTCACATACATGACACGGGTAGAGATGACTTAAAAGCAATATATTAAGGTCTGCTTCTAAAAGGATCAAACAACACCGTTGGGGGAACTCTGCCCTTTCATTCAGCTGAGGTGGCAATTCCTGGTGACATGATTATAAGCACTAAGTCCCGTAAGACAAAGCTCTGATGAGCTACTATTGTCCAATACAAATGGTTCCGTGTGAGGAATGTTTAGTTAGAGGAGACAGGCTTGAAGGCAGTAACTTAGCCAGCCTAGAGTGTGGGATGCCCTGCTCCTGGCCTACCCAGGGCTACTTGGGGCCCAAGTTTGAATGTGTTAAGTTTACTCCACAATGGGCACTTCAGCGACCAAGTTGAGAGGTATCTGAGAAGAGATGGGCCACCTTGCGTGATAATATCAGGGAGTAATTCTGAAATTACTTTCTGTATATTATACCCTGGGGCAAATGAATATTCATGAAGCTAACGGCAGTCAGGTTTCTTCCTGCTGAGTGAGTTTGAAATATGGCAGCTAGAAAGCATCCTTAATATGGTCCTGAGGGGATCAGGATACACTTTTGGGTTGTTTTGCCTCACTGAGACAGGCTCTCACTGTGTAGCCCTAGTTAGCCTGGAATTCATTATGTAGACCAAGTTGGGTTGAACTTACAGAGATCTGCCTGCCTCTGTCTCCTGAGTGCTAGGATTAAGGCATGTACTGCCATGAATGACCATAACTTGATTTTTGTTTTTTGTTTTAATATGTTGAACTAGCTAGAGATATGAGCATCACTGTCTGCTGAGGAGAACTACAGGAAATGACCTGCCAGTAGCTTGAGCACACCTGGCACTGAGGTTTTGGATACAGAATACCATTTGCTATGGAAAATAAACAGGGCTCCTCAGAAACCCAACTGAGTCTAGGGTTGGAATTGGGAATGTAGGTGAGCCTGGGGCATCATATTGCATCAAAAATTAAGAAAGGGCCAAATGAATGGTGGCAGAAGAAAAGGTTACAGTATCCTGGTACTTCCATTGGTCAAATCAGGCATATTCAGAACATCAAAATAGACAATCATAGTGGGTTTTAATCTGTCAACTAAACATCATGAGCTCATTGTGTTATAAATGATAAGGTGAAGTTGTAAGGAGGGCAGTGTTTCTTTCCACAGAATGTGGACTAATAAATACTTCTGGGATGGCTGAAGGAATATTCCCGAGGGGCTAGGAAGAGCAATTATTTATTTATTTTTTATATTTTTAGATATACATTTATATTATTACACACACACACACACACACACATATACAAAACTACCTACAGCAAGAAGAACCACAAAACAATCAGGAATTATATAAATGTTACATTCATAGTGTTTTGGCTATTTGTATTTGGCAACCTTGAAGAAAACATCTTTCCCATCTTGGTGCATCTAAAATTCTGAATGTAAATCAATATCTAGTCATTATCAACTTAAAACATCTATCTAGACCTAAAAACATCTTAACCCTTAAACAACTAAGCTTCATTGTAAAACGAAACTATCTGTCTTCAACCCTATCAGAGACTTGAAAAGGAATAAAAATTAATTACCTGAGTATGCCGGGAGTGCAGGTTAGCAGCTTCCAAAATGAGAAGATGACAGAGACAGTTTGCTGCCTGAATAGTCACCCAAAACTCTCTATAACGTTGGAGCATCATCTTCAGCCGTCTGGGCCAATATACCTGCCAGACCTATTTGTGAGGCAGGAACTTGCTCCCCTGTGTTGGCAGAGTTTGGAAGAGCAAGCTTTCATGCCCTCTGGTTCGTCTCTACAGGGTCCAGTGCCATGAGAGCAGCTCTCTCAGTGGGGATTTGGTTCTCTATCGCAAATGGCATCAACCTGCTCCAGAACCAGGAAAGCTTGAGCTATGATTCTTCTGCTGGAATTTCTATAAGCTACCCATCACACCTTTCCCCACTACAGCACTGGGTGAGCTTTTCTCAAGGGAGCTGGAGAGATGGCCCAGTGGTTAAGATCACTGGCTGCTCTTCCAGAGGTCCCGAGTTCAATTCCCAACAACCACTTGGGAGCTCACAGCCATCTGCAATAGGGTCGGATGCCATCTACTAACTTTCAGGTGTACATGCAGACAGGCATTCATTATAAACAAATAACTCTTAAAAACCAAAACAAAGCAAAAACAAACGAACAAAACCCAAACTTTTCTCAAGTAGGAAGGCTTGGGCAATAGCTAAGCCACTGATTGCCTTACAAACATGAGGATCTGAGTGCAGTCTTCAAACAGGCATAAAAATGCCAGGCTTGGTGGCATGCACTTGGTATCTAAGTGCTGGGAAAACAAAGAGAGGAGGACTGGCTCACTGGCCAGCCAGTCTAACTTAATTTGGTGAGCTCTGGACCCTGTCTCAAAGGAGGGAGATGGCATTCCTGAGGATGACACTTGAGGTTGCTTTTGGCCTCTACATGCACGCACACACAGGAACATGCAGGCAAGCTTTTTTTTTTTTTTTTTTTTAAAAGATGGATTTATTTATTATGTATATAACATCTGCCTGCATATGTTCCTGTCTGCCAGAAGAGGGCAATAGATCTCATTATAGATGGTTAGGAACCACCATGTGGTTGCTGGGAATTGAACTCTGGACCTTTGGAACAGCAGACAGTGCTCTTAACCTCTGAGCCATCTTTCCATCCACCCCCTCTCCTTTTTTATGTACAATTTTTAATCTTTACAGTGTTTGCTTCTCTTCTTCCAGAGCACATGTTTTAGAAAGGTATTCAGCATAATGGCTGTCTTTTGTTCATCTCCAGTGAGGACAATGTGGTCGATAAAAGAGAATAAGGCTATTGTTCTAATATTTAAATGAATCAGATTAATTCATTTTATTATGATTGAGGGTGGAGGAGTTAACACCCTTGAGGCCAACTCATTCCAAATTAATATTATCGTCTGCATTTTGTGGAAGTGAACTATTTTGTCTTCCTCTTTCCCAACTGGAATAGAATAAATGCATTTGCCAAATCACTTTGTGTTTGTGGTAGTATTAGTACGCTGAAGGGTGAGTCCAGGCTAGAGGCTGGGATCTGAGTTGATAAGTCAGAAACAGTCCACAGTCATTCTCCAAAAGCCATCTGGGTTAGAGGGGAGCCTGGCAAATTGATGGCTTCAGCCAGGAACATCTCTCCTCCATCTTTTAGGTCTTAAAATCGGTGCATGAATCTCTCTTTTTCCAACATACACTTTTGTGTCTGATCTGTCTTGGAACAAGAGGCGGTTTCAGTTTTTATTTGGCTCCATCATGATAGCCTTCAATGCACAGAACCAAGCAACCGTTAATACCCAGTCCCAGGTGTATGCTCCTGGTTCCTGCCAGAACATGTCAGCTTGTCTTAGCTGGGTTGTGCTGGGATTTAATCCTAGCGATTGGCTTGGGAGCCAGGAATGGAAGTGAAAGGCAGTTCAGGGAGGGAGGCAAGAGGCCTTTTTTCCTAGCTGGCAAGCCTGCCAGTTAAACCAGAGGGAGTCTAGGGTACCAACCAGATGACCTCATCCCATGTTCAGGGTCCTTTCTATCTTCGTTTCAACAGATTTGCTTAATTTTTTGATGCTCAGATGTGAGTGGGGTGCTGTGTCTCTCAACAATGAGCTCATAAGCCGCAGTTCAGCTAGATCTGTCCTGTTTCAGGTGCTGAAGGCCTCCTTATTAACATAAGCACAGGGCTTCTCACTTTTAGCTACTAATAGCTTAACTGCCATTTCTCATGTCCTTTCTTTAGGACTCCAACACAGTATCCAGCCATTCTGTTGTCTTTGTGGGCACCGTTCCCACTCTATTTTCCAAGTCCTTGTGTCCTTACACCTACTAGTCTTTACTCCGCTGGGACACTGTCCCCGGTCAACATAAGACGCAGTCTTTTTTTTTTTTTTTTTTTTTTTTGTGAGACAGGGTTTCTCTGTGTAGCCTTGGCTGCCCCGGACTCACTTTGTAGACCAGGCTGGCCTCGAACTCACAGCGATCCACCTGCCTCTGCCTCCCGAGTGCTGGGATTAAAGGTGTGCGCCACCACGCCCGGCTAAAAGCTGCAGTCTTATGCCAGGGACCACAAATGTCCCATGTACTAAAATTGGTCTCAGTGTTGTTACCTGAGGAGATGCCAAGATGGAATTATATGTGTAGGGTTTTTGTGAGATGGGAAAGGAGCTGGGAAAGACTGGGCAGTTAATCACTTGACTGTTCAAGTGTGACCCCAAACCAAGTGACAGGGAAGGTACTGTAGATTACCAAAGGAAGGCTTAACAAAACAAAGGATATAAGCTGGGTATTAGAGGAATTTTATGTGTAGAAACAGGCTGGCTTGACCATTTTTGATATGCTTAGTTAAGGAGCTGAGAGAATCAAGGTCCTGACAAGGCACAGTGATGGATTTCAGAGTAGAGCTGTTGGCGGTCTCTACAGTGTATTCTCCTAGTAGCTCCATTGTTCCAGCAAATGGCAGTTCAAACCAGGCAGTCTGGGTCCAAAGTCTAGACTCTGAATCACTGTCCTGTAAAGCATCGCAGAACTGCAGAGATCCCCAATAAATTGGCCTCTATCACACTGAGAGTTTACACGGGAGCTTGGCCAGTCTATCAGTCTTTAGGCTTCTTTAAGGCTACGGTAATTCTTTCTATTGTATGTATACATGTGCGTTCGGGGTGGGGGGGGGCGGCACATTACAGATTAACGTATATGGACAAATTACATATGCATTTGATATACACATGAATAATTTATAGAACCATATGTGGCTTTAGTTTCCTGAAGTATAAAAGGGGTTAGCAGATTGGAAAACAGATGAAGAAAAAGTATTTCCTGGACTGCTTATAGAGTAAGACGTGTCCCTTGCATGCACACTAAGATGGTCAGGAAATGGTGGCTAAGCATTCATACTTTCTAGAGTACAAAAATCTTAAAATTAAAAAAGTACTGACAAAAGTTCACTTTCCACTACTATCAAATCTTCTGTAGTACAAAGCATAGCAACATTTAATTCTTTTATAATTTTCTTAAAAATGTTAGAAATAATTTTCTATCGTTTTTTTCAGGAATGCTCTTTTCACTTAGGTTGTGTTAACACATATTTATAGCCTAAGAGAGGACCTTTGTGTTCTAAGATAGAGTCTCAAATAGCTTTGAACTCCTGATCCTATTTCCACCTCAAAATGTCTATAGGTATGCACAAGCTTAAATGAAGACCGTAGTAAACATCAGCTTCTTAATGATCCGCGTAAACATCCAATAATCAACACACAAAAGAAATTCTATGGAATGCAGTATTTTTTTAATTGAAAAAAGGGTCATGTTTACTCATCAGTTATTTTACAGAAAATAGACATTGTTACTATTAGTTTATGGATATGGGAACCAAGGTACAAAAATATTTGATTTACTTGCTCCACAAGAGAATATAAACTGAAATATTAAATCAGATACTCAAATACTTATATTCGTTAACAATATAATTCTAAATTGCAATGTAATCTTACAACAGAATATCCAAAAACAGATTTGAGAAGATAATTTCAAGAATACAGATCTGTTTGAAGGCAGATATTATAGCGCATTATGTGTAACGCAGTGGAAAACTAATGTTAAAAATACAAAAGTCTGAATTCAGACTGTTCCACTTTTTTTTTTTTTTTCCGAGACAGGGTTTCTCTGTGTAGCCTTGGCTATTCTGGACTAACTTTGTAGACCAGGCTGGCCTTGAACTCAGAGATCTGCCTGCCTCAACCTCCTGAGTGCTGGGATTAAAGGCGTGTGCCACCACGCCCAGCTCTGTTCCACTTCTTAAATTGGGAGGTTCCAAAGCATAAAATGTGAAAGAAGCCCATCTGTAAGTGATGGGCTAGTAAGCTTTCTTTATAGCCTGACACATTCAATGTTTCTTTACTCTTAAAACTAGATTCTAAATATATACTTTACATTGGGGGGGGGGAGTAAGGACACAGACTGGCTTTCAGAATTAGACATTGAGAGGGGCAGTGATGATATCGTCTGTTCTTTAGTTCTGAATTTAAATGAGTGGTTCTTAATGGCTATAAGAGTAAAAAGTTATGGTCAGAAGAAGAGTTTGAACAGCAAATAAGTAGTTGTTACACCTCAGGGGTTTCTGTAAAGTTATGAAATGTCACACTCCTCTTAAAGTTAACCTGTACCCCCGATCCCTTACTTAACAAAAGACTTAGGGTGCCTACTCTATGAGCAAATGTTATGCAGGATGCCTACTCTAGGAAAATATATTCTTCAGAAGAAATGTGAGCTGGGCGTGGTAGCTCACTCTTCTAATCCCAGCACTTGGGAGGCAGAGGCAGGCGGATCACTGTGAGTTCGAGGACAGCCTGGTCTACAAAGCGAGTCCAGGACAGCCAAGGCTAACACAGAGAAACACTGTCTCGAAAAACCAAAAAGAAATGTGGAGGCTTGGTGTGGTGCTCACTTAGGACATATCAAGTTAGGATGAAAAATCAACATGAATTTCAATTTGGCTCAAGTTTCTTGACAGTCAAATCCACCAGACACAATTCAATCAAAGAGTGGCTTTAAAAAACCTTTCTTATAATCACATTCCAAAACAGACAAACAAACAAACAAACAAGTCCTCTAATAAAAACCCTAAATGGGACTTTAAATGTCCTGATACTAACATTCAGAAAATGTAGCTAATTTTAAAAATTCATATTTAAGCCACATGCTTATACGCAGAAGCTGAAGTGAAGGTAGTGGTCTGGGCCCACTTCTGTCAACAAAGGGTTTACATCAAAGGCTTCTAATGCACGGATTGGCTTTCCCAATGGGAGAACAGTTTCTATGTGTAACTAGGAAAATCCAGCAGAGAAATGAAAGGCATCTTGACATGGCAGCCAAGCTGACTCATTTAGGGACAGGACTATTACCTGAGCATCAAGATTCAGGAAGAAAGTGTGAGACCTCAAACTTTAACAGGATGATAGCCCATGGCATTGCAGGGATTTCCTAGAGCATTTCACTCATCCTAAAAGGAGTCCTCCAACCAGCAGACACTTGCTTGCTGCATGTGCAGGGCATTCAGGAAATGAGGAATTATGAACAGCATTAATAACAGCAGGCATCCAGTCTTCAGCATTATGTGAACAAAAGTCTATAAATGGCCCAAGTCAGCAATATACAACTACCCGTACTGACTGAAGAAGAGAAAACAAAAACATCAATCTCCCTGCCCTAGTTGGTTAAAAAAATATATGAAAATAGCCCTGGCAGGCAAGGAATCAAGAATGGCACCTGCTATGTACTCTGCTTCTCCTGCAATCCGCACTGAGAATGTAAAACTGAAAGATACCTAGGAAGGGCATCCAGCCTGCACACACACCGTCTTCCCGTTTCCAACATCTGCACTCAGATCTCTACTCTAGCTGCTCTTATCTTACGTCTTAGCACCTACGGTCTAGAATGAGTTCTTTTTATCTTTATCAGTGAAAATGATGAATCACTACTTTCCTTCCTGTAGATAATTTTACATACTTGGAAAGCAGTAAGCAACTACATTTCTTTCATTAGTGAGATATAACCACAGTGTATTTATTGATCTACAAACAGCTTTATTAAGTTTTACACATAACCCCCCTCCCTGGGCACCTTTTATCACTTTCAAAAATCTTCCAGCCCCTCAGCACTTTAACAAACTTCACAAACGCCCAGGATTTAATTTACTTACTTTGTTCCAACACTACCTGTTATGTGAGTAACACTATGCCCTGAAGTCAACTATTTACAACAAGAGCAGGTTTAAGACCAGGGACGGCCAGTGTGGCAGTACTGTGTCGTGGTGTGAATGAGAGGGCCCAGAGGCTCGTATACTTAAATATTTGGCTCCCAGTTGATGGGCTGCTTAGGAAGGAGTAAGGCGGGCAGCCTTGCTGGAAGAACTGTGTCCCTGGGGGTGGGCTTTGAGGTTCCAAAAGCTCAGCCAGGTCCAGACTAGCTTATTCCCTGCCTCCAACTTAGGAGTTGGATGTGAGCACTCAGCTGCTTCTCCAGCACCATGCCTGCTGCAGCCACACCCCCTGCCACCATCCGGGCCTGCAGCCACACTCCCTGCCACCATCCGGGCCTGCAGCCACACCCCCTGCCACCATGCCTGCCTGCAGCCACACTCCCTGCCACCATGCCTGCCTGCAGCCACATCCCCTGCCACCATGCCTGCCTGCAGCCACACCCCCTGCCACCATGCCTGCCTGCAGCCACACCCCCTGCCACCATGCCTGCCTGCAGCCACACCCCCTGCCACCATGCCTGCCTGCAGCCACATCCCCTGCCACCATGCCTGCCTGCAGCCACAACCCCCTGCCACCATGACTGTGGACTAAACCTCTCAAATAGTAAGCAAGCCTCCAATCAAATGCTTCCATGTGCAAGTTGCCTTGGCATGGTTTTTCTCCATACCAGTAAAGCAACAACTAAGATACTTTGTTTCAAACAAACGAAAACATTAAGTTACAAAGGGCTAAGGGTATAGGTCGCACAGACAGGACTAGGTGCTTGCCTGCCTGTGTCACATACCTGGATTCAAGCCAGTACTGCAAAAACCAACACGTCAATGTTCATATTTTTGAGGCAATTAATTTTGTAGTTTACATTCTAGTGGGAAAGGACAGGAAGCCAGTAATGAATATGAGCCTGAGGAGCGGTGGCAAGCAGAGCAGTCAAGGTGTGGAGGTCATCTGTGGGGAGGCAACACTTGTGTAGCAGCCCCCTTCAAAGGCATTAGTTGCAAAGGCATACAAGGAATCTCCCAAGAAATCTTCAACTATAGGGCTAATAAAAACCAACAACTACGACCACCATTTTTAGGTCTGACCTCACCCCTGCCTCCCAACCCCGCTGTGACTGCCAGCATCTTTGCCTACTGATCGTCTCCCCAGCCCACAGATGATAATCTTGGATTATTCCCTACTGAGCTCCTTGTTTGTCTCTTGAGCACTAGTTCTGTTTTTCACAAGCTCCTTCACTGATGGGTCTGTGAATTTAAGTCCTATATCTGTAATTTAAGAAAATATGCCTTAGTAACATTAGCTAATATTAACACTCTCAATACTGCCCAGTAACATCAAATAATGGTTAAAAATACTTATGACTAGCCTGGTGCGGTGGTGCACATCTGTAAACCCAGCACTTGGGGAGACAGAGGCAGTAAGCTGGAGGCCAGCCTGGTCTACAAAGTAAGTCCAGGACAGCCAAGGCTACATAGAGAGACCCTGTCTTAAAACAAACAAATAAATAAAAAACAGCAACAAAAAATACCTATAACTGAAGTAAAACTGTCTTGCCTGATAGATTCTAATGAATTTTTTTACAAAGATTTTGAGAGACTGCATAGACAAAAGATGCTGAAGAGAAACTGCCAGAGAGTAATTTACCCAGGAGAGGTGGCCACAGCAGGATGAGGCACCGACAGGTTGGTGGAGGAGAAGTTAAAGGGCTCTGCAGAGACAGACAGGTTATGCACAGGTCAATAGCAGCCTACCAGCAAGGCCAGGCAAAGCCTCCCCCAGCACACTAGCTTTTGAGACATGCTGCCACCACCTGGGCAGTAGATAGACTCCAAAAGCTTAACTTCACTTTGTTAAAAAACAAAAACAAAAACATTTTTGCCAAGTCTGTGAGCATGGATTTTGGCCAGGTATGTTTAGAATCCTGCTTTACTTTTTAAAGATTTCTGTTCCTTAACCATAAAATTGGTATAAGACACAAACCCTTGATGGGTGATTTAGTCTTAGGATTAACAACAGCATTGAGAAGTACCAGCCTCAGTACCTGTTACACAGAAAGTATTGACTTTTAAAATTTATTATTCTTTGGCATGCTCTTCAAAATCTAATAAATCCAATTAATTCTTAAAGTTACAAATATGCTTACTAAGAAATGCATTGTGTTTTGATAAAAAGCAAAGGAATGAAAATAAAAAATGGTATGAAATAAAACTTTCGGGATAAAAACCAATTCCATCAAAAGAAGTTAAATGTGTAGAGTTACTGCAGGGAAATAAGACCACGTGCAGGCCAGAGACCTTTCAGCATCTTTTAATCAGGGCAAACAATTAATTACTGCAGTAGGCTCTTAATCATGGCACACTTTCAATTTACGCATGGTCAGCATGAGATTTAACTTTGTAGTTACAAACGTAAAAGAGACTTTAAAAACCCATGAATCGTAGGCATTATCTTCTCAAGAGGAAAACAAAACAACAAACTTCAAATTTTGTTGTTGTTCTTGTTGTTGGTTTTTTCAAGACAGGGTCTCTCTGTGTATCCTTGGCTGTCCTGGACTCGCTTTCTAGACCAGGATGGCCTCGAACTCACAGAGATCTGCCTGCCTCTACCTCCCTGAGTGCTGGGTTTACAGGCATATGCTACCATGTCTGGCTCAAATTTACAATTTTTTATGGTTTTAGTAGATAGCAAACATTGTAGAGATTTTCCTTCAATTCAGAGTGAAGTAGGCGTGTCTCTCTCTCTTTTTTTTATCTTGAATGTCTCTCTCTCTCTCTCTTTTTTTAATCTTGAACACACAGCTCTTCCTAGTTGGTCTCCTACACAACTACCTTAACACCCACCACCTTCTCTTTGAGACAGGTTCTCAAGTAGCCCAGGATGGCTCAACCTCACTGTACAGACTGAGGAAGATATCAGCCCCCTAATCATCCTGCCTTCACCTTTGAAGTCTTGGGGTTACAAGTGTAAACTATTACACCTGGCTGAAACTTAACTTCTTAAAAACAAGGCAGAACTTATTACTTGTTATCTAAAAATGATGTTCTAGAGGACATTTGGGAGAGAATAGAAACCAAGCTAAGAGGACAATGGTCGTGGTTATAATAGCAACCAAAAGTAATGACCCCATTACTTGGGAGGCTGGGCCAGAGTTCTAGAGTTCAGGTTGAGGCTGGGCTCATAGCAAGACTGTTAAAAAAAACAAAACAAAACAAACAAACAAACAAACAAAAAACAAGCAAGCAAACCACTCCTCGTCCTTTCAGAAAGGATAAGGAGCCAGAGGACTGGCCAAATACAGACTAATTTCCTGACCTGAAGGAGCTCAAGTGACTCTAGAGGCCAACCAAGATGCATTCTAGATATACAGCAGGAAACGGCTCAGAGGGAGGGTTTCTGTAGGGAGGTCAACAGAGGCTCAAAACTGAATGAAGGACCAGTCCATGGTTTGGGGGCCTATGTCACTATCATCGTCGTCGGTTAAGGTACTGGGGCCCACAGTAAGGGTGTCGTCTCTGGCAACCCCTAACGCTGTCCTTGGGCTTGCACAAGCCTGCCTAACACACCAGAAGCCAAGTCTGTAAGATGTGAATGTGACGAGACAAAGTCTCCAATAGCTATTAGGCCAAAAAACTTGCTTCTCGCTCTCTGTCTTCCTTGCTTCCCTTTGTATATGTGTGCACTGTACGCAGTTTCCTCGGGTACTCCCTTCCTAAGGGCTCCCTTTTCTTCCCAAGACTTGTGAGGACCCTGGGTAAAGCAGAGCAACTTCCTGAGAGGCGGAACCTGTGAGAAAGCACCTACCCAAGTGAAAATGTCCTGGATGGAAACCGGTTAGGGGGTCCGCTTGTTCTACACACGTCTCAGGCATCCTTCAGGTTTTCACACACGAATAAGAAAACAACTGCCGCTAATACAACATGCAAACATCAGCATGTGCCCGAGGAGCAGTGTTTTAGATCGTTAGATTATCTGCCAAAGCCTGCTTCTTGGTAAACAATGGTTACTGTTGTTATCCTTGAACGTGAACTAGTCACACATGTCTTGGCTTGCTCCTCAAAGGGAACACTCACCGTCTCTCAGGAATAAAAACTTGCTTTATTTGGCACACAACAGTGAGGAGGTCTTGCAACACTCGCCAGAGGCAGCCAAACAGAGCAAGTAGTTTTCAGGCAAGCAATCACAAAATTTGAGCACCAACCAAACCAGAGCTAATCTTTCAGTTCCTGTAGATTAGGAGCCATACTTAACGCACCCCTTTCTGCTTGTTGACTTTTGAAGCCCTTTATTTATGTATTGGAAGAACAAGCACTTCTGTGGGATCTCTCTGCTCTGACAGTTTAATTATTGATAGTTTACTTTGGGCAAGTATCGACAATTCCTTTGTGGAGTAAGTTTTGCTCTTACATTAAAAACAAACAACTAAACCTCTTTCCCACAGCATGGCAGCATTTCCCCCTGGTAACAAGGTTCACTGGACACATCACCGCCAGGCTACTGCTTTGTTTTAGCTACTTAACTATTGTTCAACCATACTGCATGAGTGAGGTGTGAATTAGGAAACAAGTCAGTCCTTCCAAGACCCCCTCTCCCCCCTCTTCCCCCCGCCCAGAAGGTTCCAAGAAGTGTGCAGGCTGCACCTCGTTTCTTGCTGCGGCTCTTTGGCCTGAGTGTCCTCTGGCCACACGCCTCACCCACTCCCGGTCTTCTCGCCTTCCCCATTGTCCCACGCAGGACGCGAGGCCACGGTGCACCCCCCCCCCCAACCCGGCAGCGCACACGAAGCTCCGCGCAGCCTCACCTGTCGATGCCCCGAAACCACCACGCCGCGTCGCCCCGCCCTCCCGCCGGAAGCTTGCCCGCGACTTCCTCATTCTGCCCCGCCCAGCTCCGCCTGTGGGCGGGACTCGAGCGAAGCTGCTTCCGCCTTCCACCTTCCTTCCTGGCGGTGAGTGGGGGATGGCAGCGGGAGTTCCTAGGGTGTGCGGGTGGCCTGCGATGGCCTTGGCTGAGTGTGTGGGCTGCCCCGGCTCCCGGAGCTCCTGGCCGGCGAGTTCTGCTCCTCTCCGCTCGGCAAGGCGGCGCCCAGAGCCTCTGAGGCCGAGGGGTGACAGTGGACGTGGCCCGGGGCGAGGGGAATCCTAAGGAGGGAAAGTTAGAACAGACTGTAGGTAATAGAGCCGCCAGGGGCAGTTCCGGGTCCCCCAGGCTTTTGGCGGTGGAGGAGGACGCCTGAAAGTGAGGCCAGGTTGTTTGGTCCGAGACAGAGGTGCACGCGAGATGTGTGGTCCGTGGACGGTAACTTTGCCACAACCACGTCCCTAAGTCGCGCTGTTCTATTTGCAAAGTTACTTGTTTCCGCAGAAACTTGTGCTAGTTCGTTACTGGGCTGGAGAAAAAAGCGATCCTTCTTGCCACATTCTAACAAGTGGGTGAGGATGTTACAACATGGGTCAGGATGGTTAACGAAATACGAAGTACGTTAAAACTAGTGGGGTGGGTGGTTTTCTTGATGTGACGGGTTGTGGGTATTATCATTACTTTGGTAATCCTCTGTTTTCCTATAAGGAACACTGGTTGTACTACAGACCACAAAACCTTTAAAGAGTAAGGCAGAGCGTTTGACTTTGTAGTGAGGTACACTAATAAGTGAGTACAGTTCAAGCTTTGCACTGGGGGTGTTGGGCTGCAGTGGAGCACCTGCCTGGCATGCTGTGTAGGCCTTGGGTTGGATCCTCAGCAGTAGAGACAGAAGTTCAAGGTCTCTATGGGTATGGCACCTGCAACATGTCAGTGAGCCAGGCTGATTTTTTATAAGTGAGTGAAGGCCATAATCTTATTACGCAAATAAAAATTTAGTCAAATAATTTACTTAAAATACTCTGAGTTTCTAGTTGGGCGGTGGTGGCGCACACACCTTTAATCCCAGCACTTGGGAGGTGAGGCAGGCAGATCTCTGTGAGTTCGAGGCCAGCCTGGTTCTACAAAGGGAGTCAGAGCTGTCTCAAAAAACAAAACACCAAAACCAAAAACAAACAAAATGACTTTGTGTTTCTACCAATTAGGACTTTATTTTGGGTCATTTGCAAAGACTATAGTATTATAGAAAGATACTTTTACTTGTTATTTGTACTTATAGTGAATTTAGAGGTTTTTTTTTTTTACCTCATTCATTGTCATAATAGTTATGACTTAATTTTCCTCTTTTCCAGCCCATCCACTATATAGGATTTAAACCTCACCACCAGAGTGTATCGTCATACTAAAGAGAATAAGCGTCGGTCATCTGAATTGTGATTGGCTCACTGATAAGCGCAGGAGGAGTTAGAGATCTGTAACATAAGGTAGATGGTTTTTAAACTCCTACTTGAGATTTTAGGTGGCTGTGATACACAGTAAGCATTTCCCATCTAGGTGTTGCGCTTCACCCTATGGTCGAGCACAGGTTGATGGGAAACAAGAACACACAGGTCACCTCTGGGGCAAAAGACAAATGTCCTCTTTTTACCAGCCGACCCTCCTTTACCAACTCCAAAGAGAACAACCCAGTGTGCACAGCGCTCCCTGTGGATGTGTGCTCGCTGTTTTCTGTAGGTAGGGACTGTCAAAGCCGAGAGTCTGTAACCCAGCAGTCCGGTTTCTACTGGATGTATGACTGTGGATTTAGCATCATGGCTTCCTTACCTGTGTTCCGTAGCTAGCCATCTGTTTCCCCTTCTCTGAGAGAATTTCTGACGGTCTGGTTTGAGCCGCCAGACATGAAGTTTGATTTGTTCTTTTGTTAATTAGTACTTAGTGGATGTAATGAGCGTGCGGAACTCAGGATCCCTGTGTGTCTGCTTCGGCATCATTTGTCCTGAGTGTGACAGGCATGGAGAACATGCAGAATCCGGTCCAAATGGGCTTTACCTTCTGTAGGTTGACTATTTATGCTGCTCTATTTGGTTTTTTTCCCTAAATGGATGTAGTCTTTATTAAAATTTTACTAATGAATACTGAAAAAAAAAAAAAGCCGAGTGATGATGGAATTCTGATTTAATTGGATACGTTATAACTTTCAGAGTTTGATTAACCGTATAGTCTACTGTTTGTTTGTTTCTCCCTTCCCTCCATTCTCTAAGCTGCAGTTTCCTGCTTGCCACGAAGATGCTGGACATCAAGGCTTGGGCTGAGTATGTCGTGGAGTGGGCTGCGAAGGACCCCTATGGCTTCCTCACCACCGTTATCTTGGCGCTCACCCCGCTGTTCCTAGCGAGTGCTGTGCTGTCCTGGAAGCTGGCCAAGATGATTGAAGCCAGAGAGAAGGAGCAAAAGAAGAAACAAAAACGTCAAGAAAACATTGCAAAAGCTAAACGGCTGAAAAGAGACTGAAGGAGTGCGCAGCGGCTAGAGAAAACTCACCTGGGGGAACTCTGCAGCTTTGGAAGGACTCGCTAGAGTTCCAGTCGATTTCACGATAGTATTATTTAGTAAATTAAGTCTGACCGTGTAAGGAGTCATGTTCTGACTTTCAGGCGTGGATATTTGCTGGTATCTACTGACCAGTATTTAAGTTAGCATTTATCATACAGGTGGAGCATACCTAATGTGAAAATTCAAAACTCAAAGCACTGTAAAATCTAACACCTGTGTCAGACATGGTGCCAAGATTGGAAAACCCCACACCCCACTTTGTGATGGGCTGCAGTCAAAATACAGGTGCGATAGAAATACATAAAATTGTCTTCAAGCCATGAGGAATGTAAGTGAACCTGTGTTTAGATTTGGATCCCATCCAAATCTCTGTGTACCTGCTCCGGCATTACCAAATACTCTAAAATCTTGGAAAAAAAAAAAAATTAAAATTCTTGGTCCCAAGCATTTTTGTCTGCTCAACCTGTAGTAAAAATTCTTTAAGCTGACAGTCATTTGCCATTTTGGAGCTTAAAGTACTCAAGTGAAAATACCATAAAAGAGAAAAATGGTTTTCGACTATACATTCTATTTAAATGATAATGTAGAATGGGGTTCAGTTTGGACAGAGGATATTAGGAATGTAAAATAATGACTCTCTGAGATGAAAAGTTAACTTTGGCTTACAAGAGAATACAGTCTATTAATCACTATTTTAAAAATCATTATTTTTTGGAATGAAAGCAGTACTCTCTCAAAGTAAATTTTTATTAATGATTATGGCTATTTGCATTCTTCGAACTATATCTTTTAACACTGCTGGTAATTATCAAGACACTGCATTTTAAAACCTAAGTTTATATAGAGTCCTATTATCTTGACCATGGAGATAGAATACCACCTACTGGATAGAGTAACTTTTGTACTTGGAACACTGCCATTTGCTTAAATGAACTGTTAAGAAGAGTAACATGATTTAAAGCCAGCAGTGAGAATGCCGTGTGCTGTTGGTACCTTGGGTTCAGTTTTGTGAAATAGTTGAATGTCATGCTGATTACACAGACAAAAAATGACTTCTACTTTTATTCTGTTTATAACTAATACATAGTGATGTCCTGTTACTTTTTACTTACCCAGGTTCAAAGTAAAAATCATTATGAAGTCATTTCATAATTTAAACCAACTAAGGTTTAAATTTGGAAACGTTTTCATGGGTATGAGTGAGTGCAGGGATTGCACTAACATGGCAGAAGTACAAAGCGAGGAGGCATCTTTCACTGGTAAAACAGACAGGAGATGTAAGCATGGCTTTTCTAAGTGCACGGTCAGGTAACTATTCACTGCAGTATCTAACTGCTTGTTACTGTTTTCTGCACCTCTGATAATGAAGTTTAAGTTACAGTAATTGTCAAATGGTCTTAATAAAAATGAAACTACATACTGAAATAAATTTGATACTTTTTTATAAAGAGTCCCCAGTTTTTGTCTTTTTTGAAGGAGGTAATCATTTAAGTTATGTATGTCATGCAGGTTAAGGTTTTTAGAAAATTGTAATTTTCAGTCGTGGCTAAACATGCTAGGAATAGGATAGTATTTCTCAAAAGAAGCCGAGGGCTCCTGAGAATGCTGATGGGCCTGCTGTTACTTTTAGGTTATTAGTTCCTGGGTAGTCCCGCTTCGGCTCTAGGCACTAAAATAATTCAGTATTTACTTGTCAGTCAGGTGATTTTGATTGTATTATATTTATACAATACGGTATTTATCATTGAAGTTAAAGCTAAACTCTGGGACCACTGGTCTCCATGGTCTTCAGAGCCCACAGTTCAGATGCCACCAATTCCACACAGGTTGTAGTAGATTTTGCACATGGATGCATTTTAGTGTTAAAATACTGAAGCGAAAGACACAGGAGCTCTCCGACACTGAGGCTGGAGTCTCCTTGGTTTTCCTAAGTAAACCTGTGTGTTTAAGTCTGCTTTCTTAACTAATCTCAATGTCTTACTGTGGCAATTTTGTATTTGATGTAAGCTATTATTTCCTCAGCCTTTTCAAACATTGGTGGAAATTTTTTTGCATGAGATCAACAAACATTTAAGACATTGGGAACGGGTGTGAGTGTAAAGCAGGAATACTGTGAAATTTGGAATTCTTCAGAAAAAAATCCATCTTTATGATTTCCAATCCAAATAATAATCAACATTATTGTTGGAAGAATCTCATTTGTTATCCAGAATACTTTAAAAAAGAAATGCCCGCTTGCCACGTCTGAATTTCTGAAAACTAAATACAGTTGTTAACCCTTTTATGATTAGAAACAAGCTGACCTGCGGCTGTCTAAGCATTTTGCTGGAAATGACAGGAAATCTGCTTCTACTTTGGAATGAATGCTTTTAATATTCACGTCTGGCTATAGGATCACTCTGGTTTATTCTAATCTGGAATAAATATTTAAGGCCAGGCTCTGCATTTTTAACATATAATAGCCGATGGTCAGATATCAAAGCTTTGAAAGTGCAGGTGGAACCTGGACAAGTTTCTTTCCTTCGTCGTTTTTTTGAAATCTCAGCTGTTCCACAGCCTCTTCATGCTGTGGTCCAGAGACTATAAACAGGTTGAAAAAGTCGTCTGGCTTAAATGAACTCAGATCACGGTTTAAGCAACATGGTTAATGACATAGTACTAAAGGATCAATACAGTGGTAGCTGGTTCAAGGTGACTAAAGAAGGAAGCGAGAGCTGTCTATGCTAACGAAAGAATGGTGGTGATTATTTCCCCAATTATTCTTTAATCTTGAAATTATAACTACATCATTTTCTACTTCCCTTTCCTCCCCCCAAACCCTCCCATGTCCCACCTCCAACCCTTATCCCGGCCATGGCCTCTTTTTGTTACATACATACATACATACATACATACAAACGTGTGTAGGTATTCTTAAATACAACATGCTAAGTTCATATAGTTTCTTCTGTATATATACTTCAAATACAGGCATAGCTAGATTATATGAGCAAATCTTGGAATCAGAAGCTTTGTGTGTGTGTGTGTGTGTGTGTGTGTGTGTGTGTTGTGTCTGTGCTTTAGAAGTTGGCACAATGTTAAACCCATCATTGCTTAATTATCCTACATATATTTATAGCAGAGACATAGAAAACTGGAAGGATTTAGCTGTTAAACATATACTTAAGAGCCAGGTGTGGTGGCGCACGTCTGTAATCCCAGTACTCGGAGAGGCAGAGGCAGGTGGATCACTGTGAGTTCGAGGCCAGCCTGGTCTACAAAGCAAGTCTAGGACAGCCAAGGCTACACAGAGAAATCCTGTCTTGAAAAACAAAACAAATGCGCGCGCGTGTGTGTTTTAAGGTATACACAGTGTTCTTTTGTTAATGGGAACATTTTTCCTCTTGAGACTAAACACTTAAAATTGGTATAAACTGTCTTGAAAGAGACATCATAATAAACTTTGAAATGTTCAAATATAGCTAACTAAAAAATGCAATGTGGCAGGCAAGCTTTTGCTTAATATTTAAATTCTACTTTGAATGCTTCACTGCTAGGTAGCTTTAAAAAGTCAGAGGGCAGATGAGGCCCGGCACGGCAGCAGAGGCAGCGGGTCTCTGAATTTGAGGCTGGTGTGGCACACACAGTAGGACTTTGTCGCTAAGGCACAACAGGACCCCAAGACAACCAGGCTGAAATTATATCTTCTTATGAGGGCGATTCAAATGACTGTCCCTACACCACCTAGCAGCAAAACTCTTGCTTCCTTATTACTTACATTTTCTTTGGGTCGCATATTCTAAGTTCTCTTTTTGAAATAAGAATCCCCTCCCCCACCTCTCTGTTTAGCAGCTGTGAAAGCTCTTGTCCTCGTATTATCCGTGGTGGGCCCTGACAGAGCCTGCAGACCTAACATGTACATGGTACTCACAGTGGTATGACACTTGTAGCATGGCAACCCAAGGAGGGAGATGATGAGTAAATCAAGTGTAGGATTCAAATCTAAATACATTTAGGCTTCCATCCTTACAACGTCACAGAGTACATAGTAACTCAAGCTTTATGGAACACAAGAGTATATATATATATATATATATATTCAGGAAACAAAGTGGTCAACTTTTAACTTCTTTTTTATTTGTTACAATAGCCATATCCATATAAATGAAGTGACTCTGCCATAGTGCATTCATTGGCCTGGCCTTTTGCCATCTTCTGGCATCCAGGATCCTGGCTGAAAAGTTTTACCAGTGCTGGTGGGAGCCACCGAGGGTTCTTCCTTTCCAAAGTACGGAGCAGAGGCATGCCCCTTTACTTGAGTTGCAGCAGGTGAAGGCAAGAGCTCTTCGCTGGCTTCTTTACCGAGTTTATCTTTTTCATAAAAGTCTTTGCTTTTTATTTTAATTTCTTCTCTGTATTTTTCATTCTTTAGTATTTCCTGCACACACACATAATTGGGAAATGATTAAAATTTCAGTTTAAATAATTGAAAGTCTTATGGAAATCAAAATATTAAGATTTTCTACTGCAGAGGAAGATGTGTTGGGGTCCCCTAGAATGCCACTCCTGCCTGCCACCCTTGTGTCATGGGAATTACCACGTGCATGGTAAATTCACCTTCCAGTGGGCTAGTGGAGAACAGGAGCAGAGAGATCAGCGTGTCCCAGACACCAGCTACAGGGAGGCCCTTCACTGCTGGGGAAGCTTCCTTAAAGCCGTGCAGTTTGCAGGAAGTTCTGCAGCTTTGCTCTATCTAGAATCTAAACTAAAAATGACAAGTCTTATATTGTCTTTCATTGACTACAAGACTGTCACACTTAAGGAGCATCATTACGTGTACCACTCAGAAAAGGCAATTAGATCCTTTGAGGTTACAGGGTAAGACGGCAGGAAAGGAGCATGGCAGGAGTCAGAGTGACAAGGAGGAAGGAGACTACAAGGGAGGAAGAGCAGCAACTGGAGAGTCAGAGGGCATGGGAAGTCAGAAAGGCAAGAGACACCAGCATTTCAAGTTTGGCTCCTGGAGGGGGCAAGTGTGAAGAAAATTGGGAGAGTGTAAAGAGCCTCCCCAAATAACAGAAGACCGGAAGTTACAGATTCTTACACACTTTAAATCCAGCACAGGGACTGAGTCTGAAAGTGACCTCCTCCTCCTCTGGGGCAAGCTAACTCAGAAAGAAATCCACCCCACAGGTGCTGTAAGGAGGTGTCACCTGGGAAGGGTCTGCTGTTAGGGACTGTGTTACTTTGGGGTCAGAAGACACAGAATAACTACAGTTCCTGGTTCCTTGAGAGGCCTGTTGCATTGGCTGGGTGAGAAAACAGAGTCATGGAGTTCACCCCGAGCGAGCAAGTGAGTCCCGAAAGAATTTAGACAGCGGGGAGTGGGAACTATGGCAGATTTTAATGGTTTGGTCTCTCGATCTGTAGCAAGAAGGGAGACCACTTAGGCATGGCTCACTACGGAGGCCAGGTTTGCGAGCCGGGCTTGCTTGGTCCTGTGGCTTCCCCTTTCTGGCACAGAACTTCAGTTTATTGGCTTTGTTCTCTGAGGCCTTAGGGGACTTGCACATTCTCTATGGATGGGGCACCGACCAACAATCTTTGGGAGCAAATGAGCATTTAATAGAGGGGCATCCCATGTGTGGCCTTGAGTGAATACAACTTTGTGTCTATACTTTTCAGCACCTGCCTGGGCTCAGCCTACATTTTATAGCCAAAAAGTACAGTAGGTCACAGTATGGATTGGTACTATCATCAGGAACTGCGTAAAGGGACAGAGTGGGTGGGGCACCAGCGCTCAAATTCTACTCTCTGGACAGGAGGAATTTTTAATTTTTATTTTTTTACTCACTTTCCTCTTTTTTGTTACTTTTGTTTATTTTTATTCTTTGGATTTTTATCTCTCTTTTCTCTTCCCAGTTTTCTTCCATTTTATATTGTTGCTGCTTTCATTTATCTCGTTCCTTGATTAATTAAACATTTTAAAATTATTTTTTAAAGAAAAAAATTACCATTATAAAATTCTAGCCTTTTAGTTGATTACTCTTTTCTTCTTTTTAATGGTTCCTGGTGTTGTGGTTTTTTTTCTTTACTGCCTTTCTACGCCTGGTCTGTCTATGGTATGACTATATGGCACCTTCTCCAGTGTGAGAACTGCTGCTGCTGAAGCTCTCAAGAGATGGCTGCTTACTAATGTGACTCTTACCAATAAGTGGAAGGGACATCCAACCCACACATGTGAAAAACTCAACAGAAAAACAGAGGAAATATGAAGGATGCACCTACCTTAGCTGGTAGAATGTTGGCCCAACATAGCATGCACAGGCCCAGCTACCCCATATAAACCAGGGTGGTGGCCTATGACTTCAGTTAAATAGGGTGGAGGCCTACACCGTCAGTCTCCTTGAGGTGGAAGCAGGAGAATTTGGATTTCAAGGTCCTCCCCCTCCCAGCCAGTGCCTGCCCAGCTGAGCTAAATGAGACCCTATCTCTTAAAGACATAAAAGTGCATTCAGAGATCCTGAAGCAGGTGATACACTGCACAAAGGACTCAGATGGTCGTTTCTAAAAGGATGAATACATTCAAACAGGGTAAAATGAAGAGGTTAATGAGCAATGGAAGACCACAGAGGACATGAATGAGGAAACCAACAGAGCAATAGAGCTTCTGAGATAGAACCAAACAAACATTTTGGAAATGAAAAGCGTGAAGGTTGAAAGACTTAGTTGACAGCCTCAACTAACAGATTAGAGTAAAAGTCTGTTAGTTGAAAAAGAATGTCTGAACTTGAAGACAGGATTGATGAGGGTCAGATAATAATACAGATTAATAAAAGAAATTATGACGAGGACACATGAGATCTATGACACAAGGCTAGGAAACCGAGCCAAGGACTGCTCAGTGCTGATGAAGGAGCAGACGTACAGGCCAAGGCGTAGAAAACCTACATAGGTGATTAAGGCCAGGAACCCCAGGTCTTGTGAGGGATTGCAGTATCCACATGTACACAGCCAAACCCACGTGTCCACACCATGTTACAACTAAACCGAATGAACATTGAGCACAGCATTGAGAAGTGCCAACCCTGAGAGAGCAGCAGCTTTCCTAGTAGAAACTGAAGGCCAGTAGGGCATAGAAGGACGTATCCCGAGCCCCGAAGACAACCGAGACTGCTACTGTAAGCAATGCACCCTCCAGAAGCAAAGGGGAAATGGAGATAAGAAAAAAAGAAGTCATGACCACAAAATCAGCATTTCAGCAGATACGTAAAGGAACCGACCCCACAGATAGGCCAAGAAGCAAGATAGTGTGACAGAGAAGCAGACTCCGAAGATTAATTCTGTAAACAACCCTCTAAGATGAGCACATGAGAAGGAAGTGGACATAGATTATTTAGAACAACCAGAGGAAAAAATGGGATGACAGAAAATAGCCAATAACATCTTTCAGTAATGACTAATGACCTGGCATGTAATGGTCTTAGCTCTCAAATTAAAAGACACTGGGTGGCAACTGGATTAAAAAACAAGACAAACAAATGAGGGTGCGATAATCTGTTGCCTGTAGGAAATGTACCTTGTTAATAAAACAAAACAAAAACTGAAAGGATAGAAAATAATATTTTTCAAGCGAATAGAATCTTAAATGAAGGGATAGCTATATTTATATCTGACAAAATATACCTTGCACCAAAATTGGTCAGAAGAGACAAAGGAAGTAAGTATATAAGCCATTGTATCACGAAGATACAATGCCTATTCATATATATGCACCAAACATTGGCCCACAGAAAAGAAAGGGGGTAAAAGCCCCCAATACACTAATAGTAGATTCCAATATTTCATCACTAGATCACCAAGACAAAAATATCAACAGAAATCTCAGAATAAATTATAGACCAAATGTACCTTACTATATTTACAAACTACCCATCTTTTTTTTTACACTTTACACTTTTTTTTTAACACTACACAGGTTTTTTTTGTTTTTGTTTACAAAACCAAACCATGCTTTGGGCCATAAAGAAAGTCATAAAAATGTAAAAGACTAGCTGGGTGGTGGTGGTTACACACCTTTAGTCCTAGTACTCAGGAGGCAGAGGCAGGAGGATCTTTCTTTGTGAGTTTGGGGACAGCCTGGTCTACAGAGTCCAGGTCAGCCAGGGATACACAGAGAAACCCTCTCTCAAAAATCAAAAGCAAAGGAACAAAGACAAAAATAAAACACCCAAAATAAAAAACAAAGCCAAAAACCAAAACCAAAACCAAACAAACAAACAAAAACCTCACAAAAGACTGAAATTTCTGTATCTTACGGGATCAGAACAGAATGAAACTGGAATCAACCGCAAAAGGAGCTGCAGCAAGTAGTCAGCATACAGAGCTAAAGTCAAACGCTTCTGAGTGTCTCTGGAGATGGCTCAGTGGTTAAAGATGTTTGCCACCACGTCTGACGACAAGAGTTTGACCCTGGCCCATATGGTACAAGGAGAGAACCAATTCCTCCTCTAAATTGTTCTCTGACCTCAACACATGAGCACACACCCACATTCACCACTCTTGCAATAAGTAAATGGATAGGTAAATAAATGTAATTTTAAAAACCTTACTTTTGAACAAAGGGCAAGTTGCTGAAGAAATCAGGAGGAAGTTAAAAAAAAAAATCCTGTCAAATAATATGCTAACACACTACAGCACACTCTGTAGCTTACAGATGATAGTAGTTCTAAGACAGAAGTTTATACCATTGAAAGCTAACATTAAGAAACAACACGCCTTTAATCCCAGCACTCGAGAGGCAGAGGCAGGAGGATTGATGTGAGTTCGAGGCCAGCCTGGTCTACAAAGTAAGTCCAGGACAGCCAGGGCTACACAGAGAAACCCTGTCTAGAAAAACTAAAAGGAAGGAAGGAAGGAAGGAAGGAAGGAAGGAAGGAAGGAAGGAAGGAAGGAAGGAAGGCCCAGCTTCTGTCTACACTCCTGTTTCAGCTCCTGTGCTAGGTAAGCCTAGTATGCATGCATGCTACAGGGCTACATCTCCACCTACCCTCTTCCTTTCTGAAACAGTGAAAGGTGTTGATACAATGTAATCTTCAAATTTCAAGCTAAGGTGATGCACAATTTGTATCACAATAGTCCTTTTACAAAAAACAAAACAAAACAAAAAAAAAGTACAAGAAACAATGGTCAGTGCTCCCCTGTGACACTTAAAAGGTGAGGGATCAAATGAAGCAATTCTCATCTCATCCTGTACTTCCACCTGGATACGCATTATGGACTGCCACATGGGGTGCTAGAACCCCACCAAGCAAAGGATGGTGCCTCAAGTGATAAAGGTGGTTGCTTAGGGAGATTAAGGAAGATGGAGTACCCTGGGCATACTATCACATATAAGCTGAGTGTGTGTAATGTAAGACTCCGCAAAGCCAGCCAGGAAGACTTCTGGGCAGGGCTGCAGTGAGATGGACCACTGCTGGAGCCAGGAAGATCTGCTCAGGATATCCTTCTATGCCCTACTGGCCTTCAGTTTCTACTAGGAAAGATGGACCACTGCTGGAGCTAGATTAGGAGACATTCACGCTCTACCAGCCAAGGAGCCTTATGAGCACCTGGGGCAATCAGCATAAAGCCCGTAGGAGCACCGTGCACACCTCAGATTAGAAGCAAACTAGTCTAAGAGCAAAGTTTGCTCTAGAACTGTGTTGTTCAACATTAGTAGCCAGATGTGATCTGAATTTAACTTATTTAGATCAGATAAGATTTAGAAACCACAAAGTATTTAATAGCCAAATGTATATAGTGGCTACCACAGTGGAAAAGACAGATATAAAATCCTGCATGGTTATGGAACCTCTTGTTGGACTAAACTGTTCTAGCACACACATAAAAATGGTTAGCTGTGAAGACCACAAGGAGAAACGAAAGAAAATAAAGAGAACCAGGTGAAAAACGAGAGGTGAAAAGTATCTACATTGAAAACT